>NC_081353.1:46169606-46221768 GCF_029784015.1 Lycium ferocissimum | reverse complement strand
ATTATGTCCAAGACGTCTTTTTCCCATCCAAATAACCTATTTATAGATTAGGGTAATGTCTAGGCCGTTTAAAATCAAATCCCGAGCGAAGTAGAAAAACTGGGCCGTCGTGCGCCACCCTTGCTGAGCAAAGGTGACGCAATAGCACAAAAAAATCAGAGGACTGCTTATCCTCGCGGCATCCTTGTTGTGGCTTGGCCATGGCAACTATAGCCACTCTCGCACCACCCTTGCTGAGCAAAGGTGGCGCAGATCCTCTACCAAACTTCCATTTTCTCGTCTTCTCGTGCGACGCTTCCAAAACTTCGATGAATCGATCGAAAATCCTTCAATCTCTTCGAATGTACCTGAACATCAACATAAGCTCAGATATATCAATTTAGAATCAAAGGCGCAACTAAACTACTAAGAATTACAGGGAGAGTGATATAAAATATAGATATTTGTGCCAAATATCAAATTCAAAGGGGAAATGGTCCGAGTTACCTTCAGTCAACCGCTCAATGCAAATGTGTGGTAGGGAGCACGACCTTGAAGACCACGATCTCGCAAGGAACATCGTGATCGCGATGAAGGCGTGAGCAGTATATAAATCTTACTTAAGCATTTCAACAACTATTTTGGGATTTTTGAGCAGGGAGCTCTCAATTTGGGATTATGAAAAGGTGGTTAGCCCTAAGTTTAAGGTATGAATTCTTTACATCGATATATAGATTTTGTATTATTTTCATTGAATTCTATACGCGAAAACATGAGAATTAAAAGTATAAGTTGAGAGGACATGACCCAAGCCATAAAAGAGGAAATTTGGACTTTTGAACTAGCAATTGATATTTAAAAAAAAATATATATTTTGATTATAGAATTGAATTCCTTAGCTTATTTTACTAAGCTTCCATGTATTAAATTTCAAATTTTGGACCGTTGACTCGAGGGCTGGGTATGAGTTGACCAAGATTTGATTTTGACCCCAAGGCATCCTAAAATTATGAGAATGGTTCTTCTAGACTAATTTGGACCCGTTATTGATGAATTTGAATAGATTGAAACCATTAGAGCTTGTTTGGGTAGACTTTGGCACTTCAAGTAAGATTTCGGCTAACAAAATTAGTAAGTGAGGTTTTAACTCTTAGTTTGCTTGATTTTCTCAAAAAGTATGTTATATGTGATGCTTATGTGTATTTAAACCATCTAGTTCTTGTGAGTGGGCAAGCATGAGCTAGGTTGGGTTAATTTGAAGTATCTAGTTAGGCCGAGTTTACTTATGTGTTTTTACGTTGTTTGACATTTCTTATCGGTATGAGCATGAGGTGATATAGTTGATTAGCATTAATTATCACTTCATAAATCACGAATTGATAATGCCGGATAGAGGCTAGTCATGCAGTGCTGAGGACTCTGGGTAAGACGTAAGGTCGCTGTACTGCCAAAGACAGAAATGATAGGCACCTACGCATTGAAGATGGGTAAGACCAGTGGCGGAGCTAGGAATTTTTTTAGTGTTGTTCATATAATCTATATATTAAGGGTGTTCAATATGTAATATATGTCTGTAATACGTAATAATTGACATGTCTATTGGTATAATTTTTCGACGAAGGATGTTCGGTTGGACACCCTTGTCGGGCTGTGGCTCCGCCACTTGGTAAGACATGAGGTTGATGCACCATCAGGATCAGGTCAAACAGATAACCTATGCTCCTTAGCAGTCATTACAGTTATCATGTTGTGTGTACAGTTATTACTTGTATCCGTGATTTCATTTCAGTTGTTTTTCTTGTATATCCCCGTGCCCGTGCAGAGCACGGGTATTTCCCCAACATCACTGGACATATGAGATCTAATATTGGAATTTCATGGTGGTTCTAATTGTGTGGTAACATTACCCAGAGAAAAGGAAATATCATGCTAGAAAGACAAAAACAGTGAGATTGTCAATGTTCATATAGGTGGTCCAACTTATGCGTGAGCTATGCTACGATTGGGTGAAATTTGGACTTTAACAGCTGTTGGCAACACATATCTCAGCTGGGTCTCCATTGAAAAAAAAAAATGCAGGAATTAGAAGTAGAATGTTGAAAGTGTAATCAAATTTGAAGTATCACTTCAGTTAAAGTTTGATGCTAGAACTCTACTAAATTAGAAAAATCCCAAAAGTAATGAGAGGCAAAACTTTTTTTCACTTTTCCTACAATGTAATGCCAGCTAAAATAAACACCCGTTTAACATCACTATCTCTGCTGGAATAAAACCTCTAGCAAATTATAATACTTAAGGCAAGATACTACAGCTGAGGAGGCACATAAAAGATTTGAGGAAAAGTAAGTATACCATAAGAAAGTTGAGCCAAGAATTCCTTAAAATGCTAACCAATTGACCAGAACAGGTACCTCGAAAGTATTTGGACACACAACATACTGATTAAAGCCTTTGGTGTAATGTACTCTCCCGAAATTTCTTAGTTAGTGTTTCATGTTTGTTGGTTCTTCATCATACATGGATGGTGCCACTCTCTGTTGTACTTTTGGCTCCACATAATATTTAGCAAAAGGCCATAATATACCGCAAAAATGCCAAAATCTCAATTAACCGTTTATGTTTCAAAGTGATAAGATATGATATACAAATGTTCTTCCAGTCACCTTTTATATCCACTCGACAGATGACTTGGTAGACCAAAGAGATCTCCTCACCTCCTAATATTGCAACTCTTCTTTTCCTTGTATATCTAGTTCTTTTCTTGCAAGTGTACCTAGTGTTATTGTTCAGTGAAATCCTCTCTGTTCGGCCCTTTCTTTACACTATTGTATGCATGACTTCACGAATAGAATTAAAATAATATCACTTCAAAAACTTAGGTATTCATGAGAATAGATTACAGTGGAAAGAATTAATTCCGTGTCTAAATCCTAAGAGTCTCAATTTTTGTATGATGCTTTGAATCAAAGAATGATTGAGAATATTAAGATATATTTTAAATAATTTTTTTGTAAGTGTATGTAAATTGTTCTTCATCCCACCACTATGCGATATTTTTAATAGCACTAATAACATTTAATTATTTCCTAATTATATTTCTCCATAATCTAAGACATGAGAAAGCTTCAGCATAATTGTTAGTTCATTGCCATAGATTTATTGATGATCTACTACTATAATAGCATGTTTGAATACATTGAGATACTAAGGTTGTTCATCCATATTTTAGAATATAGAGTTGCATATATAGCCGTTGACGCAATTAGCATAAAGTGGAATAATGATCTCCTTTGGCCTTTTACCATGATGATTCCAAACATCAACTAACACTTGTATGAATCGGCTCAAGCTACATTCATGAGAACTAATTAAGCCAGACATGTCTTTTTCTAGCTAATCTAATGTCAATCAAGGCATATTATATCTCCTTCAGCCAAAGATTTTCATTAGGCAATATTTATTTAGCATTTTCTTGTTGTTAAACTGTTCTTAGTTAGCTCGTGCTATAGGGCAGGAGTCCAACTGAAATGCAGTGCTTCCAAATTGAACCTCTTGAGTGCAGAAAGATCTTTTTAGCTTCTATCAAACACTTCCATACACACAGAGTAGCTTACACTGAGAAAGATCATGATTTGCTTTCCTGGACTCATTTGCATTATTCTGAATCTTAAGGATTTTAGCTTGTACCTTTCTTTTAAGACCTCTACTCTGTTGGATTAAGACTGGATATCAATGAGATCTGTCGAGAAAAGGAAAAAATGTATCACCATCCTATATCATCACCAGAGAGAAGGCAAAAGTTACCTCATTATGGTGACCAAGTCAAGGCTCAATTTTATCAACTGGGGATTCACCTTCTTACCCTCATCATCAAAGTTAATCTCTATCACAACTCAATTAAATCGATCAAATCTGCCAGAGTGTAACAATCAATATTCACTTTATTCCAAAAGAATAAGGGAAAAGGCTAGTTGTTACATTCCCTTTGTAAGGGATAAAGTGATTAGTCAAGTCTTTGTTGGAGCAATTGTATTTCAAAAATTGATGAGAAATAGAGTTCATAAATTAGTGCTCCAATTCCAGATAAGAAAGCAGTACCAGTAGCATTAATTACATAACATTAACTTTCATGAATCAATTCTCTAATTCAGCCAATTCCAAAAGGAATACTTACTAAATCAAAACTCTAGACAATGAAATAGTACACTCATGGATATAGCTTGACATGCCGATTATTCCACTTTCTAGAGATCCATTGGTAGCACGAAGAAACAAAATCACAAACGTTATAACAATGCGAGTATTATAATTTACCAGATTCCAGCCTGGAGAAAATCGACCCTAGTTCATATGAATATATGGGATATTTAAAGCTCACAATATACATAAAACTTATTCAACCATAACTGTGTTAGAAACATTGACAACAATTTTACATTGATATTACTTGTTAGAACTTAAAACTTATTTCTGTCAGTAATTTCTGCACTCTTTTGATGTTGATTCTTTATTCATTTCAATTTTAGTAGCAGGAAAAATTCTCGAATTATAGCAAAGTCCTCATAGAAAATTGCATCTTTCTCCAATAGCAGAAAGAGAAGAAGAGAAATTTGAGATGGTTCAACAAAGTGTAGAAGTATCCTGATAAACTTTAAATAAAAATCAAAAGCAATTGGGAAGCTTCATTTAGATTTTAGATCAATGAGAAATTTACCTATTATAGTCAAAGCAGAGTAACCTTTTCCCCGCTTGAGCAACTTTCAACTTCGGAAACCTGCGCCTGTATTCAAAATTGTGCAACCACATATTCCAACTAAATGGATCCATATTCGGTAATGTCACGTATTAAAATATTAAAATACATTGCATTTACAATCTATTAAAGAACAATAATTGGTAAAGTAGATGACGCAGTCTTTTTTATTTGGTGCAGTAAAGATGAGTTACAAATTAAGGTGTGTGAGAACTGGAATTGGTGCAAAAATGATGAGACAAGGTGAATATCTAGTTAACTGACAGAATCCAACTGCACCTCTACTGAAATTGTATATATAGAAGGAGCAGCAGTGTTTAATTGTTTTTCGATTTTTGCTACTGAAAGGAAATGTATTAAATAAATAAACAGCAATGTTAACTCATACGTCACAAATGTTAACTTGAATGTCAATGATGTATTTTAAACGATAATCACAAGAAAACTTAGGACATTTCCGTATACATAATGCTGTCATTTCTCAAAATGGAACATAGAAAACAATGCTATTACCAGAAATTTATGGTGTTGAAATGCTGAACAACAAACTTCAGCAGAAAAGAAAATTTGTGATGGAAAACTAGATAAAATATCAAATGGAACTTCTGATAAGATCATAAAAAAGGCGGTCAAAGAGTATCCGTCCTTATTTAATACAACTTTTTCTTAATTGAGATTGGCTTGATCCTGAGTCTACCCTAATGAAACTACTTATCAAGAAAAGCTAGTCAATATTTTTTTTCCATCTCTTTGTCGAGAAGAGCTAGTTTTAGAGATAACTTCCACTCATAAATTTGGGTTAATCAAAAATAAAGTAATTTACTCAATTTCACAAATGATGCAAGCATTTCTTATCATATTATATCATCATAAAAAGCTTTAGTCAAGATGCATAAGCTTAACTTCTTTCAGTGATTACATGAAAGATTGGTGAATTAGCCTTATGTACATCTAAGAAGTTTATCACCTTTGGCATTGTAAGAGCTAACTGTAATTTACCAAGACAACAAAGTCTGGCTTTTGTAAATTGTCACTTTTGGTGCATTATGAGGTGATAATACAACATGTGAAATGCTAAAAGTTCATCTTTATCAACTGCAAACTGCCGACCAATCCTTTATCACCGGTCTAGTTACGTTGCCTCTACTTCTATGTACTATTATCTGCCACAAGAAGGTCGTAAGAAGAATTTTGCAACGATACTCAAAATTTAAAAATAGAAAATGTAGAAATTTACTCACCACAAAGCTCATTCCAGCATGCAAACAACACTGAGATATGGAATACAGAATTAGAGCAAAAGTATTTACTTCCACTGTTTAATCTCAAGAAATAGCCAATACATGCAGCGGAAAGAACAATCTGGTGAAAACCAAAGAAGATCACACCCCAAAGTTTTATTTTAAAACAAGATCCAAACATATGACAGAGAAAAATGCGCTCAGTGGATCTACTTTAACACAAAAGATCCAAAAAAAGAAGTTATTTCTGAGGTATGAAAATTAACATAGAGTATATTCAATCAAGAAAAAGTAATAAACAAAAGAATAGCATAGTTATTAAAAAAAAAAAAAAAAAAAAAAAAAGAATCACAATAAACTGAATTGAAAGTTAATCAACTACAACCAGAACATAGAAAACAAAAATCTTTGAAGAACAAATTAGCATTCATTCACCCAGATCAACCAAAAGCACAAATCCAAAAAGATAAAAAGTTTCATTGAATATGAATGAATGAGCATAAAGATACATAGGACCAAAAGGGTCAAGCAAAGAATAAATGAGCATAAAGACAAATCTGACCAAAAGGGTCTCACAAAGAGCGAATGACAAAGATATATCAGACCAAGAGGGTCACAATGAATGAGCACAAAGATACATACGACCAAAAGGGTCATGACAAGGATGAAAGGGCATATCCGACCCTAAGGGTCAACAACCAATACAATGGACGAAAGAAAGATCATCCAGCCATAAAGGCCATATCTGTCATCTGCATGCCGAGAGGGCCATTCATTTAAACCGTCGAGAGGGCCATTCATACAAATTGTCTAGAGGGCCATTCATATCAAAATGCCTAGAGGGTCATTCATACAAATAGCCGAGAGGGCCATTCATTCAAATAGCCAAAAGGCCCATTCATACAAATTGTCGAGAGGGCCATTCATTCAAACTGCCGAGAGGGCCATTCATATTAAATTGCCGAGAGGGCCATTCATACAATTAGCAGAGAGGGCCAAAAGGGCCATTCATATCAAACTGCCGAAAGGGCCATTCATATCAAATTGCCGAGAGGGCCATTCATACAAATAGCCGAGAGGGTCATTCATTCAAATAGCCAAAACGGCTATTCATATCAAGCTGCCAAGAGGGCCATTCATACAAACTGTCGAGAGGGCCATTCATATAAACTGTCGAGGGGGTTATTTATGTAAATAGCCGAGAGGCCATTCATCTAAAATTCCACAAAAAAAAAAAAAAAACTGCAATATTGTCAAGTCCAGGAAACAGGCACACAGCTGCCATAAAGGAATCGGCTTGCTGAACCAGATCTAGACAAATTGCAGAGCAAACATGAAACTTTTTCTTACGCAGCTTGTCAAGATAAGGTTCCCATGAGAGTCAAGCTCTCGGCCAGGACTTGGAAGCCATCCGATCTCAAACTCAACCACAAACTTTTTCTCGCGACCGGTTGGATACATACCGGGAAACCCAAAGGTATTCCCACATAAGGGATATACTTTTTCCCAGTGAGTCAAACTACATGTGACCCGATTTCCAAAGACCAGGGATATGTAGGCGAGCTCAAGACCAGAGAGTCGGTCACATTCCAATAGTTGTCCAGAGAAACCCCGGTCACTACGTCGAGACTTTCTTGCTGAATCACTTAAAAGTCCTTAGTTGAGTCGAACTACAAGCAATTTGAATTCTCATTTAGCCCGAGATATGTATGAAACCCAAGAGCCAGGGTCCGGCCACGTATGTAAAAATTGCATGAAATTGAAGGGTAAGATGAGTCGAGTCAGTCAAAAATTAGGGTTAGTCAAATTTTGTTGCTCAGGAATGTTCCCGCCATCCCCGAACACTGAAGAGGCAGTCATTGACACCTAATTTTTGACCTGCCATAATTTATTTTAATTATTCAAAGTCCTTGTTTGACACACAAAATGAATCATGCATTTTTAGAGGTCAAAATGATTTTTATAAAATTTCTTAGGTCAATGTTTTTACTCCTTTAAATTGATAAAATAATTGATGTGATATTATAAATCATTTAGGAACTAATTGATACATTTTATGACATTTATGAAATATTTGTTAGACTTAATTCAAAGAAAAGCAATTTTAAAATAATCATTTATTTAATTGTTTAAACTGTCAAAAATTAAATTAGCAGATACATTATTCCCTTTAATCCAAGGAGTTTGAGTAATTAAAAGAATAGACCATTTTATCTCTTAATCCTTAATTTTGTGCATTGGCATAATTTGTTAAATTAATCATGATTGTTTCTAGTATGTAATTAGTATAATTAGTCAATCAGAGGGGCACTATTGCAAATTGATTTTTAATTGTTTAATTTTTTTTAGTTATGACCACATTTGAATTAATCAATTCATGATTAAAGCAATTGGGGTCAATTTTGCAAAATTAGCCTTTTTATGGCCTTAATTGAAATGACCCAAATTCATTTGGCTCAAATTAATTAAGCTAATTAATGTAATTGAACTTTAATTGACTAATTAAGCTAAAAAATGGCCATAATTGCAGCAATCAATTAAGATTGAAACCAATTACGGCTATATTTGCAAATTGAGCCTACTTACACAATTAGTCGTATATTTAAATTAATTCAAAAGCTAATTATGTCTTAATTAGTATAATATGGTCAATAATCGATATTTCAATATTTTTTCATTTATTTAATTTACCCAGTTTACCCTTTATGAATGTATATACGCGAATATATATGTATAGTATAAGCGCAAAAAGGCTTCATGTTCATTCCTTTTACATTGGACTGAGTCCAGCCCAAATGGACACGACCCGACTCAGTCCCGTATCTGATAAGGGGATATACGCCTTTTACATTTCATTTCACGCCAAACGACCCCTATCCTCTCTCTTTCCCTTTCCTCGCAAACCCTAAGCCGCCGCCTACACTTTCCCTTTCTGTCTCGCTAAAAATTGTAAAATCACAGAAAGGGCAAAGGATACGCTGCTTTTGCAGAGTCATTTGCATGAAACGATTAATGTTTAGCTTCATTCTTCACTCAAGTTCATCCAAACATAGCGGTAATCACCTTGTATTTTATTTTTCCCTTTTGTTTTCTGAATCAAAACACGATTTTTACATTTTTGTTGTTTATTTGTGACTGTACGAACTTGATTCTTATTGGTTCGTAAGGGTTTGGTTCAGATCGGCCTAAAATGGGTCAGATTTGACCATATACGTTTGTTGTCTTTAGATATTGTTCGTTGATTTCGTGTATTGAAGGTTTGGTTATGAAAAATAGTGTTTTGTACCACATCGGTAGTTTTAGCCTTTGAGTGCATTTTGGGGTTCTATAAATAGAACCCCAACTGTCACGACCCATTTTCACTGAGTCGTGTGGGCACCTAACTTTCCCACTTCGGTAGGCGAACCCTTAACTCAACATTTGCAATTAATAGAAAAGCGAGAAGAAAGTAAAATAACGTAAGTCTCACAAATATAATATAATATTATATAATATAATATAATATAATATAATATAATATAATATAATATAATATAATATAATATAATATCAACAAATGCGGAAGTAAATGAAATCCACCCCAGTATCTGGTCTGGTCATCTAACAACATCTAAATCCAAGACTAAAAGTCTGAATAATAATACATAAGTAGTTTCAAATCATGTCTCAGAATAGAAAGCAAGACATAAGTAATAGAAGAGTCTTCAAGCTTCAGCGGGCGCCATGCTCACCCTGGAAAACTCGAGTGGAAGTTGAAGAGTCGATTAGCCACGGGTCAGAGAAGTAGATCCGACTTGGTACTCTGCATTCATAAAAGAATGCAGCAAGTGCAGGTCAGTACAATCAACAGTACTGGTAGGCATCATCGGCCAACTAGGTATAGTTAACATAATTCAGAAGATAAAGCAGATAAACAAGGAATCTAGCAAGTATAAGTCAATAGAATCACAAGCAGATATCCATCATCGCCTACGAAAGCATCTAAACCCAAATCTGTCAAGTTCGAATGTACCCGATCCAATCCAATCACCACAATAGAATCATCACGATCCATCATCATAATAGAATCATCACAATCCAATCATCACAACATCTCAATCAAGTCATAATGCAATGCAGTGCAATAATGGTATGAATGCGATGCCATGCCATGCAAATGAGGTGTACACATGTACTCCAGACGAAAATATCGACGTCTCGATAGCACAACCCAGCATGACTCGTGAAGTCTAAGTGCCACCTGTCCCAAATCTTTGCCCAATAGACAGACGAGACCTGGCTAATTGCTCACAGGGGGAGTCTCATCGGCACCACCCTGGGGGACCCGTGGATTCCATGTACTAACAACGATTCTGGAATAACATCAGAATCAGCCATGCAATAATGATGCCGGAATAACTCATCAGCCATCGTCCATCTCACAGTCATTCAAGTAAAAGAGTCTGTCAAATATCAGTTTCACACAATCAACGATTCCGGAATTGAACCTCGGACATTGGCCTTCTCATAATCACTCAAGTAAAAGAGTTCATCAAATATTAGTTTCGCTCAATCAACGATATCGAATCATCACCGGGTATCGGCCATGCATGAATATGAGAGAATGCGTGTAATGCATATGTTAATCGATCAAGTTCAATATCATAAGTACCACAATGAGGCACGCCAACAAGTATCACATCACAATACCAACAGTGGGTATGCCAACATATATCAATAAGTCAAGTACCAATAGTAGGTACGCCAACAATATATCCAAGTAAAAGTACCAACCACGGGTATGTCAATTCTATCCAAATCAAGACGACAAGACAGAAGTTGATAATTACCAACTACACATGGCATCAAGCCAACACAATTGAACAATCAAGCACACATAACGGGGTGGCTAGTCTCAACACACATCAGGGCCAAACCTAAGGCAATATCTATCCCAGCTTCATACCCGAAGGTTCACATGCTGTCTCCGACCTTATAATCTAAATATGTGATTCACTATACGAAGTCTTATTAAAGGTAAACCACAACCTACCTGGATTGTCGAACCGTAACACTAACAAGTCACTCTTTTGCCTTGCCCTTCCTCTGAAGCTCAGAACCAAAGAAGTCTAAGCATAATCGAATTCTATATTAGAAATCATGAAAAATGATACCTATATTGCGATTATTTCAGTTAGGTCAATTCTAACCCTAAAAATTGGAAAAACGAGCCCACAAAGGCAAAATGGGAAATTCACGGGCAAAATACCAAATTAAGTCCTAGGTGATCATAACTCAACCACTAATTGTTGATTTAACTCAAGAATTTGCCTAAATCTGATTTCAAGTAAAAATCCTCAAATTGGGTATAAACCCTAAGTCTCCAAATGCGAAATTCAACGTTAAAATTGGAAGATACGTGATTAATAAGCTTAGATTCTTCAAGTTTTAGCATAACCATCATCAATTTATTGTTAATAATCTAGGAAAATGTTCTTCAAAAACCCTCTCTCAAATTCCATCTCTAAGGGATTGTTAATGGGAAGAGGAAAATCTAAGATGATTATGATTAAGGAAGGGGGAAGGATTAGGCAAGGTTTACCTCCAAGAATTTCTCCAAATTAGCTCCAAGAACAGTTTCCTCAAGCTCCAAAACCGAGATGGGAAATAATGAGGGTATAAGACTTATTTAAGACAAATTAAATGAAAAATCACTGCCCGTCACCGCCTCAGCGGTAGGGATTCCGCTATATAGCAGCGCCGCTACAGCAGCTAGTGGACAATCACAATGGTATGGCCAAAATATACGTGGCTGCCCCAGCGGTCAACATACCGCAACAACGGTGCTGCTGGGGTGTCACTAGTGCCGCCACAGCAGGCACCAGACACCAGAATTTCCCTATTTTTCTAAGTCTTCAATCGAAATCCCGGGTTATTCTTGAGGCCATTTGCTCACAAACCAAACACACAGACCCATACAGAATTACTCTGCGAAGGCGCTTGTGGTCTCGAAATTTCCAACGGAGGCCTCATTGACCGAGTCAACCCCCGATGCCTTAATTCCAATTTCCCATCCTAAGTTTCGAAATGCATCCGAGTGTATTAGGAACCAAGCCAAATACCCATACAGGTTCTAAACAACCATTCAGACCTTTCGAAATTGATGAAATTCTGAAAAAGGTCTGTTTGCCCAAAAGTCAACTTTGGGTTAACCATTTTTCACTTTAAGCCTATATTTTCACCAAAGATGTCCGAATTCGGTCTAGGCACCCCGGGAAGCATATCAGCGGTCCGCTCGAGTCAAAAACGAGCTAATCAATGCTCGAGAACGGGTGAAAATGCCGAAAGAACTATAATGACCAAACAGGTCATTACACCAACCCTCACTATTTCACAAGTTTGGAGAACTTCAAAAGGCTAGAATTTTGAGTTTAAGCTTCTCAGTATAAAAATTTTACACTTTGACCTTAAAAGTTAGAGTTTCCCTAAGTTCTAAAAATTATTTTCTTTTGTTGTTTTGTGTTTTGTGTGGCTGAGTTTTGAAATTGGAAGCACTAGGCTCTAAGGTCCATTCTTTTCTCGGCTGCGCATATAAAACATAATTCTTTATCATTTTGTTTTCCCTCATTTAGATTTTACTTAGTATAAAGATGTTAAACGAGCTAGTTTGTTTGGGTCTTGCTTAGTCTAAGTACTTGCTAATACTAATTTATGTTGTTAAATGCTGTCCTGTTTAGTTATATGCTTATTTTATGACTTACTTAAGCAGATGGTGTAACCAGCTTGAGTATCAGTGTTGAAAACCTGCTTAATATGGGTTGATTAGTCTTCACTGTAGGTTGTTTTACTTAGATGATCTTCATGCTTCAACTTAAGATATGAAATAATGTGGTTGATGTATCTTGAAGTTGTTTTTTCATCCTAAATGATCTCATTCACATAGAGTAAGATAACACCAAGACTAACTAATAGTTTTTCTCAACTAGTTTGCAATTGGAAATGGATTTTGATTCAGTTTGGCTTTTGGTTAATAATGACTCAACTGGTTGGTTGACTAGCAGTTCAAGCTTACGTGATCATGGCTCCACCTAGTTTAAATTGGAATATGTTTTAGACTACCTAGATCTTTTAGTAATCTTAAAACCAATGTGATTAGAGACCTGAATGTGGACGTGGTTTGGTTTTTTTGAGTGTTTCAATCCCCTGTCTAAATTTGTTTGGCTTAAACATATGGTATTTACAAACCTATTGATGTGGCTCACATTACAAGTCCTATTTCTTGAAACTAGACCATATCTTTAATCTATGAAGAGTTTGTTAGAACTGGAAAAGAAGGGGTAAACCTTTTAGGATTAGGTCTAACTTGAAGTTGATTGAAATGAATTTGATTGGTTTTGCTAACTAGCAAGGTGGTTGTTAGGTCTTACCCTGATTAGTGGCTGCCTTAAGGATTGAAAGATGTAAAAATGGGAGAGAAATAGTTGTCAAGTATCTGAAAAATTTGTTTCTGTTGTCTTTAATCTCTTTGTTCCTTTTCCCCAACCCCATTATGTGTCCTGTTTAATTAGTGGAGCAACTTATGTAATGAAAGTAAGCTGGTGTTTTATAAGTTCTTGAATCAACTTTAATGTTTCTTCATGGACTGACTCTGGTTTAATAGGTGACCTTAAGTGTCTAATTTAATAATTTAAAGCAGTGTGAAGATGGTGAAGTAAAGCAGGTTTAGTTATACTTTGCTAGGTCTTGAATAGTTAAGAGGTTGAGGTTTGTCTTTTAAAATATGAAACTTGGTTTTGTACATTGATAAGGAACAGTGTCTAGAAATGACCGTTGATAACACTGTTTGCTTAGGCCTAAAATGAGATTAAACATATAGGATCTTCTAAGTCCTGTTTGGATAAAGAGAGTTTAAAATAGGTTTGTGGGTAAAATTTTAAGATAATTTGGCTTTACAATGACGAGCTGTCCAACCCCTTAGCATGTTTAAGTTGGTTCAAGGATGAGAGGAGAGGAACATGAGTGTAGATATGTAAGTGTAGACCACTTGACAATAGGGAAGTCTTTTTTTAAGACATCTTAAGAGAAGATTGAGAAACGAAAAGTCCTAATTGGTTCATATTATCTTTCTTCCCAAATCAAAGATTGTCATGACATATCCCACAAGTCTATGGGGTGCAACTTACCATATTTATACACTTGGTTGCCTTTCCCCATCATTGAGTCAAATGGTGTTTAAAATGAACTTCCCTTTGCATTAATGGTTGTTCACTTAGATCACTAAACTTGGTTATGATACTTGATGTTTGGATCCAAATAAACCTACTGACTTACTTAAGTGTACCTTAGGGATTAGTTGACTGAACTAGGTGATACACATTAGCTTGAGGATTCTAGGCATTGATTAAAACTGAAAAGTGAGAAGGACTTCAAGTAGGTGTATGATTATTGGTTACTGAAAATGAGCCAAATGTTTTATTTGAATAGTTTATTAAGTTGTGAGGACCCCCTAATATCTTAGGCTTAATTCATGACCAGGACTCACATAGGGTGTGTATGCATTAGTTTAGTGTTGTCTGTGCTTAAATTGGTTTCTTAAAACACTAGAACACTAAAGAAAGGAAAAGAGGATTAGCTTAACATTAGTTTAATTTAGTAGTATGATGACATAAGAATGCATTTAGTTTTTTTTATTTATTGTAAGCTAAATAATGTACCATGTCTTGAACCTTTAAGATGTGTCCCTAATCCTACTAGCCTAAACCCGATTAAAGGATAATGAGTGAGTCTGGCCTTGTTTGAATAATTCATTGATCCTTATAACAATATTAAGCATCAGCCAAGGGCATAATAGTAACAGAAGTGAGCTTTGAAATGATCCCAGGTGAACTGTGAATACTGTTTAGGTAGAAGGTGAGAGAGTTAAGAGCAGGCCACTACTTGTGAATAATGAGCTAAATCATGCACATTTTCTTATGGGATTAATCTGTTTTCTGTAATGGAATAGGACTAGAGGGGAAGGTCTAAAAGGGATTTAAAACTCTGAACCTTAAACCATTGTATTTTTGAAAGATCATATAATACTTGTCTTTTTCTTTGAGAACATTGATAAGGAGTATGCTTTATTCTTCTTACACCCTTTTCTTTACCCATTCTACATTTGTACCTTCCATAAGATTCATATTGTTATTTGATCCATGTCTGTTGTCATAATGGAATCAGTTGGTAGATTTGTCCGTGCTCTGCTTCTATTGGTGTCACAGTAGTTGGAGATCAATTATTTGTTTTGTGTGTTGTTTATCCTGTAAGTAATTGCCTCAACTAGGGAAATCTAATTCCATCTGCTTATGTCTTACACATGATATGTCCATTAGAGTCATAGAACATGTCTTCCTGCATAATACATACATTCTATGTAAGGTTATCTAAGCATAAAGCATTGTCATGATTCAATTATGTAGTTGCTTACCTTGGCTGAGTATAAGTCATATACCTTTTCCTTGTATTATGGCCACATTGTGAATAACTCTGCATTATCCTCATGAACATGAACATATAGTTTACCTCTGTTTCCATCATATCAGTACTGAAGTTTGCTTTTTTGTTCACCCATGACCATGTGTTTTAATTTTGCTTATGTTTACTTCATACCTATCTGCTGCAGTTGTTTTTGTTTACCCTATGACCATGTGTTTTGGTTCTTGCTTCTGTTTACACTATGCCCATTTGTTTCAATTTGCTTCTGGTTATACTATGTCTATATGTGTCAATCTATACCACGCTTGGGTATGAGTGTAAGACCCTGTTTTAACATTCTTCCTTCGATGACTTACTGGCTGGGAAATTGAGGTAATTTTGGGGTCTACGTTTGTTAATTGGAAAAAATGTAGTGGTTCAAAAAGAAGATGTTTCCGAAATAGAGATTGAGGGAGCTTCGGTTGAGAAATTGCAAGGAGATGTACGTGATTATCTAAACACTAAGAAGCAATAACAAAAGGGAGCTAACATGGGAGATATTCCAGTAGGTCGAGCATTAGCTAGGGTGTCCGAAAACCTCGTTGAAAGCTCGTGGATTGGAAAGGAAGTTGCTCCAAATTTGCGTCCTAATCCGAAAAGGAATGAAGGTAGTCCATCGGGTAATAGTAAATCTGAAGTTGTCCATTCTCTTAATAGCAATGAAAATCAGGAGGTTTTGGTTGGAAAGGTGCAAGAGGTGGTGCAACCGTACCAAAATCAACGAGTTGCCTAGTTTTGGTGATACAGGTGTCACAATTGGGAATTCAACAGTTTTCGAGCAGGCTATGGATTCGAACAATGCTAGAGATGATGCTAGAAGTGAAGGCTGGATAGTGGTCTCACGCAAACAATCTGTTAGTCCTCAAATTTTCAAAGAGCTTAATGTGACAAATGAACAAGGCATTACAACAAAGGACATTGTGTGTCCTAACACTTTTGACGCTCTTTCAGGTAGAGAAGAGCACCAATCTGCTTCAGGATGTTCTAAATGCCATATTGCACATCTGAAATTGGCAAACATGCTAATGCAGCAACAAGTTGCAAGTTTGGTTTGTCCGGTTCCCGTCTTGAAGCCGTTGATGGTCACATTGAACAATTCGGCATTTGAGATCTCTATTCAGTCTATGGAGTTATTTGATAAGCAACATGCAGACTCTGGGCAGCAAGTAATACCCACAGGGAATGACCAAGATGTGGATAAGATTGTGGCCTTCGCTCCAGAATGTTTAAGCAATAATATTGAAATGAAGAGTGCCAAAGAGGTGGTACGAGTGTAAAGAGTTGGGCAGACATAGTGAAGGAGGATGGGCAGGTGTCATCCCCTTCGATGCACAAAGAAGTTGAGTCCAGTAGCCCCGGCATTTGTACCAAAACATGCAATGGTTCTTCCATCTTTAGCTACGCATCAGCTTGTGGCTCAAATGACTGCACCTTTGAATGTAAGTGTTCCAAATATTCAATTGACCCCTACTAATGTTCTTCATGCTTTAGTGTCACACGATATGGAAAATTTGAATGCTATGGATAATCCTACTAAAAGGAAGCCTATTGGAATTGTGACCAAGAGGTATGAGCCAGGAGCTTTATTGGAAGATCCTTTGGAAGCTTTTGATGGTGATTTGGCCTTTGACATATTTGATGAAGAAGATGGGAATGAAATATTGGATGAATGCTTTGCTAAGGTGGCTACGGATGGAGATCTTTCACCTAGGCAACAAAGGAGTGGATTCAAGACAAAGAAGACTCATGGAAGAAAACATAGTGGGGATGGTAAAGTGCCTGAGGAGGTTGTTCTAAGGCAATTGCCAATGAGAGTGGCAAAACAGAAGGAGACAAGGTTAAACTACATCAACAAGGTCCAATAGATCCAAGAAGATTTGACGAAGTAGCAAGAGATTTTGAAGCTGCTGGAAGAAGAAGACAAGGTGAAGAATCAAATTTTTATCGGGCTACATCTCCTTGAAGAATTCACAATTCCAAAAAAACAAGAGTCCGACTTTATATTCTTCCTTCTTTTAATATTTCAGTATTTAGGTATTATCAGTTGTAATATCGTCATAGATTGTGGTATAAACTCTGTGATGATCATATAATATTTAGTGTTTCTTCTTCTTATTTTTTTACATGCATGTTATTTAGTAGAGCTTTTTTACGCCTCAATAGGATTAGTAAGGTAAGGCCTAGCCTCCTTGCTTGTACTTTTCCTTTGCGTTTCGCTTTTATTATATAAATTAAAAAAAACTAGCCCTAGGCACCTCGTCTAGTGGATTTGCTTAAAAAAAAAACCATGCCTGAGGTTCATGAAACCTCTTGGATCTTGTGCGGCATCAGGAATACGAATGGTGATGACTTTTCCCCTTCCCTTTGCTGCCTAAATCCCTATCAGTGGAGCCCAATAGCACATATACAAATACTTTAATTGCATGACTTGTGAATGAATTGGATACATATATATGTGTATAGTTATGTGTATGATAAGCTCAGTAAATATAAACTAACCGGGTCCCTTTTATTTTTCCTCCTCCATTGCATGGCCATTCGGGCCAAGTCCAGCCAACCTGTTGGGCCTTTGCAAATTCTTTCTAAAATTATCGAATCCGATGAAGACAACGATGGAAGCTAATATTATTAAATGCGTAGAAGGCCCAGCCATGGGTGAAAATGGCCAACTAGGGGCTTGGTACGCCCCTAGGCTTCTTCTTTTTTTCTTATTTATTTATTTATTTATGCTTTTCTTTTACATATAATTTTGTTGTATTTGGTATTTGTAAAAACTTGTAAAAACTCACATACATATATCGGAATGTTATGGTTGGAATTAGCCGTCTTAGGACAACGGTGCCTACACCATTTAGCTGACCTTAAGTCCCTAAAACAGCCTTTTTCAAGGAAAACCGAGCTTAAACGTAATGATTTTCTGGAAATAGAAAAAATGGATAATGAACAAAGACCACTTGGGAAGGACAAAAGGGATTTCAAAGACCAAGGCATTATTTTTTTTCCTTTAAAATCAGATGAAGCATTTAATCAAAAAATGCAAGTTTGTAGTTTTTTTGGGATTAAAACTAAAACTGAATTAAATGATTTTGGGCCAAGCCCAGAGAAATATTTGAGATAATTGTTAGTTGGACTTTTCTTTCATAAAAGATAAGTTGGAGTCAAGCCCAAAATTAAAAACACCCTTTTCAAAACCAAGTTACATTTTAGGATTTAAAAGCCCAAAATCTTTTAATACCTCTCTAAATTATTGATAACCAAGTGAGTTGCTTTCATAAGACAAATCAGTTTAAATAAATGAATGTTCGTAACCACAAAGTTTTATAATAAGGCGTTCTAAACTTGTCAAACGGACTGATCTGAGCCAAGTATGAGATTAAGCATGAACAAAATTATACTAGTTTTTTCTCAAAATAAAATGATTTTTAGTGCCTTTACAAATAAAATACACTATCCTTATACATAAAAGGAAATTTTTGTATCGAGATATTACAAATCCGAACCTAAATACTCTGTATATAAAGGGGATATATTCAATTCTTTTCAAAATTAAATGATATGCAATAAATGACAGATTTTGTAAATGCGGGAATAAACACTAAATAAACAGTTCATGCAAACACTCATACATTGGAATTCGAAGGTCAACCCTATATTACGGATCTTACTAGGGTGTCTACCTTTCACGAGGGGATCACTGTAACTCTTACCTAGAACTTTGGATTACGAAGGCTTTTTCACTGTATATGAATAAATCCTTCGAAACTAGTTTTCCTAATTTCCTAAAAATTTGGTGGCAACTCTTTTAAAAACAAAGTCCAAAATAGCACCAACAAGTTCGTCATAGCTTTTACGAGCGCTAACCCCTCTTGCGAAATGCGAATCATAACAGTAATAATTAGAGGTGATAGACTAAGAGAGCTACAAGATGGTTTTTCATTGATGAGCTCCTCTGAAAAGAGGAGAAGACTAAACTGGAAGTAGGAAATTACATTTGGGATAATATGTAAATAACCAAATTAGTAACAAAAGCTATAGGGATCTATTTGTAGTTTCCGAAACTATTAACTAACTCTAAAAACCTCACCTGATTAATACATGCATAATCCTTCACAACCTCCTGTACAACCTCCTGAAGCAACTCAATTTCAGGCCATTTCCGTATCGTATCAAGCTTCTAAATTCAAGCAAGTCCATTTGGAAAATATATGCAATTCAGAGTTCCAAAATAATTGGAATGGTTAATTTTGAATATTTTAACAGGTTAGAAATTGCCGATCAAATTACCTAATGTAAAAAAAAGTTTACGGCGTCGGTGGATATTAGTTAAACTCAAAACGATTTGATACGGTTTGGGTCAGTTGACTTTTAAAGAACTATTGATAGCCCAACTTCAAGACATCTTGATCGAAACAGTGTGTTGGTGGGTTGGTTTGAAATGGGTTAAAGTTGGAGAACTAAGTTGGAATGATAGGCCTTACAAAGCTTGATGTGTGTGTCTAACTCGTGGAGGCAACCACATGCACCATTGTTACAACTCCTAACATCGGGAAGCCTGAAAATTTCGTTAAGATCAGGTGCGATCGCAATAAATATATTGATGTTAAAGTTATATAAATGTTTTTCCTTTTCATTTTGTAGGTTTTTTGGAGATCGAATCGTAAAAATTAAACGGCAAAGACATAATAATAAAATTAATAGTGCAACATTAGTATTCCAGGGAATTAATAAGCATACATAGGGCACGCACTTATTAGGCCTGAGTTACAATATTTATTCTTACATCCCAAAAAACACAACATGCAGGGGACTCAGGCCTTGCATTACATATTTTGCACTGTTTAGTTTTTATAGAAAGCATATGCAAAGTGGTTATTCGTCGGCCTTTCCATATTGATCATCCTTTATGAACACAAAAGGCCAGGCATAGGCAGCATCCTCTGCAAGAGCCAAACGCCTATATCCATGTTGATCGACGAGGCCAGTATCAATGCACTTCTCCACTTCATGGGGACAGAAGACTAGCTTGTAGGCCGAGACACCAAGAGACTTAATCTGAAACCAGCTGTTCTCGTCAAGGGGATTTTCCCAGATGGTGTAGTTATGCGTGGGTTTAGGGTAGCGGTCGACCTTCAACACTGTCCAGTTAGCACATAAATAACCACGAGTAGTGAACTTGATGTTTACCGAGAGGATTCCAGAATCTCCTGTTGTTTGGGATCTTTTAGGCTCGAAGTAGGCTCCAAGACCATTGTAGGTGTCAATAAGGGATTGCACCACCGATGCGGGACAACGGTTTTGTGCTTGATCTCCTAGAGTAAGAAGCAGTAGACCTCGGCCGTATTCTCCCCAACAAGCTGAATGAATGAAGTACCTAGTATTGCTCTTGAAGGGACGACCATCTGTATCGCGTACAACACTCGATAGCTGGTTTGGACCATCATTTGCGGAAGTTGTTAAGGTAAAAAGGAATGCTAGGGAAAACAAGAGTAACATGATCTTCATCCTTGTTTTCTGGTTTCTAATTGGGTTTGAAATACGAACTTCAAGTTGTTTTGGATGCTTTATTCTTTCTTTACCAACCTTGAATTTATAGAGAAGATTTGCCATGATTTCTCTTCCAATGTGAACGACGCGTTTTGATGACATTATTGTCTTTTTTCTAATTTTATGTGTTAGCGTCTTTGACTATCAGTTCTGATTTTATTAAATCGAACTAGTGGCACGAAATAAATGCGTAAAGACAAATGTATATCTTTCGCTGCAAAATATTACACAGATCATAATCACTTCTATCAAAAAAGACTAATTCTTCTGATCTGATATGACAAAATATTAACCACTACAACCATAAAAAGTGTAGCAAAATAAAATGGTACATCCAATTTGCGAAGAGAATATATAGTGAATGAAAACGAATATTACGTAATTTCCACTTGAACATAAATGATCTCTTGGTCTAATTGAACCATCAGATTAACATCGAATCCACTGGCATCAAATAAAGGTGGTGAGTAACATATATGGTGGTAGCACGGATACAAGTGTTTCAAAGGGGTGTGGGCGGATAGAGCTGATTTTGGGCAAATCAAATGCACGGTCATCAATAAAAGACTAAAATTTCTCAACATCAAGCTATTATTTTTTTTTTTTTTTTTTTTTTTTTTTTTAACTATCAAGCCGGTGGCTACTTAAATAAAAGAAAGTAAATGATTATACTAGAACATTATATTAATGCGTTTTTTGATCTACGAATATGCTGCATTCTCAAGTGTAAATTCCTCTCAAGTTAGTGGTTAACAGGTTGTTGCTCCCAAGCACACACGCAAATATATGTAGTCGTACAAATAATATAGGATTTTAAGTCCAGATATTGTATCCACAGAGACTTATGATTAACCGCCAACCTGTGACGTACGCAAGATCTTTCATAAGCGGCGTCATATTTTATAATTGGAAAAAAAAAAAACACTATAACGTTATATTAAAAAACATCTAAATAAAACAAGTCACGTATATTACTACAATTCTTCTCAATGAATTTTTTTTTTTTAAATGTATTTAAACTAACCTCATCAAAAATAATAATAGTAATAATACTTTATATATATGGCATTAGTTGTACATGTAATTATTTGTAGATGAGAAGCAAGGCATTAGTTGTACATGTAATTGTTTGTATATGAGAAGCAAGTATTTTAAAATACAAGATGAGACAGCAGAGATTCGAACGCGCGTCATCAAGCTTTAAATCTGAGCACGTGACCAAGTGAGTTACATAGCTCACCGTGTCTAGCAGTGTCATTTATTTATCTTTTACATACACTTACTTGTTATATATATATATACACATATACATATATATATATACACATATATATATATATATATATATATATATATATATATATATATATATATATATATATATATATATACATTTAAATCTGAGCACGTGACCAAGTGTGTTACATAGCTCACCGTGTCTAGCAGTGTCATTTATTTGTCTTTTACATACACTTACTTGTTATATATATATATATATATATATATATATATATATATACAGATATACATATATATACAGATATATATACATGTGTATGTGTCTATATATATATATATATACACATACACATGTATATATATACCGTATGTATATATGTATGTGTATGTATATACACATGTATATATATATATACGTATGTATATATATATGTGTATGTATATATATATATGCATATACGTATATACATATGTGTGTATATATATGTATATATCTATGTTTTTGGGTTCCCCTCGTCATTTATTTGTGTTTTACACACACTTACTTGTTATATATATATATATATATATATATATATATATGTGTGTGTGTGTGTGTGTGTGTGTGTGTGTGTGTGTCTATGTTTTGGGTTCCCCGAAAGGGAAGCCTCTCTCCATCTTCAAGTCATGTAAGTTTTTATCTATGTTTTCTGTACTAATCTCCCTACTATGTAAATTATTTCATGTTTAATTAGTATATTATGTTTGAGTAATCACTTACTTGTTATTATGAATCTATTACTCTTAGTATATGGTTATTCTCTTCATTTCTTAATATACTCGATGGATTAACCTGTAAATTCCTAGGTGTTTGAAAGGTTGTTTTAATGTCCAAATAATAAAGGACGATGTTGGCCATGGTGATCAAGGTGTGGTTAAAGAAGAAGGATATTAAGAACTAAGATTAAGAGAAAGAGATGAACAGTGTAATAAGATTCATAACTAGACAGAGTCCAGATTAAAAAAAAAAAAAGTAAAAATTGGGAGATAGACAGAAAATAAAAAATATACCTACATGATAAGAGGAATCAAGAAGTGAGGAAGTACCGAGTAGGATAGTTTAAAATATTTGCTAAAAACCTACTCTATATTTCTATCCATATTTATATTCTATAAAAGATATATACTCCCCCCCCCCCCCCCCCCCCCCAAAAAAAAAACCAATCACTTTGGTATCAGAGCAAGAAGATTTTCGGGTCTAAACCTATGTACTTTACTTATATTTAAACTATATTTTATGAGAAGACCATTCTCTGCACGACAGAGAAGACAAACCCCTATACCTGTTTATAGACAAAATTATATGAGACAACATAGTTTTACTAAATATATAAGTCATAATTATCGTATGATATATTTAACTCGAAAAAGACTTATAAATCTTATAAAAACAAGAAAGTTTTTAACTGAATATAGTAGATATATAGACATAGTTCATCGTCAAGATATACATAATAACATAACTATTTTAAGTTTAAGAAATAATCTTAATTGGGAAATATATTTTACCAACGATGAGATAGTTAGAGCTGAAGATCGTATTAGACATCTAGAACAAAAAATAAAATTTATCCCATTAGGATAATGCAAGATAACTATTTAGAGGTAAAACAAGAGTTAGAAAGACTATACCGAGAATATATCAGACTAAGTAGTACTAAAGAGAATCAGTTAAGATTACAAGAATTAATAGATATAATATCAGGATTAGAATATAAATTATTAGGACATATAAGATCTAGGAAATACTCTCAAAAGCAGATCTAGAAGCGATTTAAGCCATACTAGTTACCTTTATATGAAAACACAACCTTTTGTTAAACAAATTATATAGGTATATATAGAGAGATCTAGAAAAGAAGTATAGAAAAGTTTAAAAGGCCCTAAGTGCATATTTAGAAGTAATAAATACAGAAACTTTGTCATCCCTAATAGAAAATAGACTATTACAAAGCCAAATTAATGAAGATACAATTTCTTATAACTTGGGAATTACAAGGCGTAAGAGACGATATAAAAGGACTTATGGCGATCCCATTCATAATATAGATATCAAAATTCGAAAGTTTGTAAAATAAGAATTCCTTTAGATAATAAAATATATATATATATAAAATAGATACACTAAAAAATTTAGAATATTTAGACTTAAGAATATACCCAGAAAAGAAATATAGAGCATTAAAAGACCATAGTATTATTAAGTGTAAGTTTAGTAACGGAGAACATATATTACATAGTGAAGACAAACAATTTAATACACTAGTAGATTTAGTCATAAATTTTAGTGAAAAACTTCAAGAAAATAATAAAGATATTACTAGAATATTGGAAGTCATAGAAGTTTCTCAAACTAATCAAAAGAAGAAGTTAGAAAAATTAGAACAGAACTTTGGTTACCTAAAATCACAAGAATTAGAATTAGAATGAATCTAGTTTATAATTCATTTATTCTTGTTTCTAATGTTATCTTTCTTAGATTAATAGTAGGGTCTTCAATTTTCTTATGAGTTTCCTCTTTATTTATTTTTGTTTTGAATTCTTTTTCTATACACATATACATCCTAATAATATAACAATTTTTACATTTAAAATATTTGTCTCTACTAGGATACCATTTACAAAAGAAACATGCATTACTGTCCAATCCCTTATTTCTTTTGAACTCATGGTTACAGTAATCTATGGAAAGGAATAGTAGTGAGTGTATATAAAAACATATAATATATTAATGATAAACAACGTATAAATATTTAGAAACATTTTTAGAACTTATCATTAAAATTTTCAACTTGCTTATAAAGAAAATTTTTATCAATGGAGTTCCAACACTTAGTATCCATGGGAGAAAATCCATATAATTTTACTAATAAAATACATACTTTAATTCTACGGAATTTAGAAGATCCAAATAGTGGATTATTAGTATTACAAAGAAATCATAATAAAATTATCAACAATGAATAATAGCAAGGTTCCATATTCATTAACTTTGATAGAAAAGATCTTTATACTTTTAGGATCTAAACTTAGGCTCATCATCACTTTATTACATACCTACTAGTTTTATAAGAGTTCTTTATATAAAGTCTTCCCAATACATACATATGTGTAGAGAAGTCATAGATATCATTATTCATGCCTAAAAGTTAGCTTTTTGAAATTTGTCAACTATTTTATCGCTTGCTTTCTCCTCATTCATCGTTTCTCCACTAAAGTCTTCTTCATCATTACTAATTGATTATAAGAACGTGCTTACTTTTTGATTTTGTCTAAATATATAAGTCATAATTATCGTATGATATATTTAACTCGAAAAACGACTTATAAATCTTAGAAAAACAAGAAAGTTTTTCAACTAATATATCCATATATATAGACATAGTTCATCGTCGATATATACATAATCACATAACTATTTCATTTAAATCTCTATTCCATTTCTCAAATCTCTAATATTGTTATTTAATTTTTCTATTTGTTGTGTTGTTTGTGTTACTATACTCAAAAGGTTTGTCTTTATTTCTATTTCTTTGGGCTTTTCTAGAATATCCTTAATTAACTTTTCTATTTCAGTCTTTGTAGGTGATTTTTCTAAACTCAATCTGTTAGTTAACATTTATTTTCGAGCCTAAACCTATATACTAAACTATATTTTATGAGAAGACCATTCTGGTTTCTTACACTTGAAGACAATTGATCTTTGACATGTTTATATACAATATTATATGAGACAACATAGTTTTACTAAATATATAAGTCATAATTATCGTATGATATATTTAACTCGAAAAAGGCTTATAAATCTTAGAAAAACAAGAAAGTTTTTAGCTGAATATAGTAGATATATAGACATAGTTCATCGTCAAGATATACATAATAACATAACTATTTTAAGTTTAAGAAATAATCTTAATTGGGGATATTTCACCAACGACGAAATAGTTAGAGTCAAAGATCGTATTTCTCTGCTCGACATCTAGAATGGCCATAAAATTTTATTCCATTGATGGATAATGTTGCGTTGGAAACAAGATAACTATTTGAAGGTAAAAAACTTATTAGAAATTCATATTCTAGAATATATTCACTAATGTAGTACTAAAGAGAATCGCCAAGTTAAGATTACAAGAATTAATAGATATAATATCGATTAGAATATAAATTATTAGGACATATAAGATCTAGGAAATACTCTCAAAAACAATCCAAGGGGACATTTAAGCCATACTAGTTACCTTTATATGAAAACACAACCTTTTGTTAAACAAATAGCTATAAACTATTGGTATTTATATAGAGATATAGAGAAAAGAAGAGAATATAGAAAAGTTGAAAAGGCCTTAAGTGCATATTTAGAAGTAATAAATACAGAAACTTTGTCATCCCTAATAGAAAGTAGATCATCAACAAAGTCAAATTAACGAAGATACAATTTCGGCTATAACTTGGGAATTACAAGGCATAAGAGAAGATATCAAAGGACTTACAGATAATATAGAGTATCAAAAGAAAGTTTGTAAAATAAGGATTGCTTTAGAATAATAAACAAATTCAGATAAAATAGATACATTAAAGAATCTAGAATATTTAGACTTAAGAATATACCCAGAAAAGAAATATAGAGCATTAAAAGATCATAGTATTATAAAGTGTAATTTTAGTAACGGAGAACATATATTACATAGTGAAGACAAACAATTTAATACACTAGTAGATTTAGTCATAAATTTTAGTGAAAAAACTCAAGAAAATAATAAAGATATTACTAGAATATTGGAAGTCATAGAAGTTTCTCAAACTAATCAAAAGAAGAAGTTAGAAAAATTAGAACAGAACTTTGATTACCTAAAATCACAAGAATTAGAATTAGAACGAAAAATTCAGATTTTAACTAACAGATTGAGTTTAGAAAAATCGCCTACAAAGACTGAAATAGAAAAGTTAATTAAGGCTATTCTAGAAAAGCCCAAAGAAATAGAAATAAAGACAAACCAGATAGTAACACAAACAACACAACAAATAGAAAAATTAAATAACGATATTAAAGATTTGAAAAAGACACTAGAAGAGCTTAAAGAAATTACTCTTTCATGAACAAACTAACTAGAGTTCAACAAGAAGCCTCAAAGTTAATAGAAAAATCTATATCTTTACCACAAGACTATATAGACTATATACCTAACGCTAAATCTGATTAAATAATACTAAAACAGAATATTACTATAATTTCTTTATTATTGGAAATAACTAAGAACGTAGAGCAAGCAATAATTCCAAGGCTAGAAATAATAAGCGAGCGCTTAAGAGTAATAAGTGAGACACAAAAAGAGAAAATTAATATAGAAGCCCCAAAGAATAAAGAAGTTGAAGAATTAATAGAACAATTAAAGAAGGTTGAAATAACAACTCAAAAGGAGAAAGCTAAAGTAATTAGAAAACTACAAAAATGGACTTTCTTCCAATTAGACCAAGAAACGAAGGAGGATCAGAAAGGAAAGGACAAGAAAGACCCAAGGTAAGTTTTTTAGACAATAGAATAGGTAATAATCTTTTATCAAGAATTTTAAATAGAAGAAGACCAGAAGAAAACAATCAACAGCTAAGTGAGGTAATAGACGTAGATAGAGATATACAGATTTTCCAACAAAATCAATTAAAACTATTAAATCCAAAGACTTTATACAATATAGGACAATTCTCAAGTACAACACAATTATATAGACATTATAGAGAAGAACAATTATCAGTCATAGGAACTAAAGTTACTACAATAAATTTAATAGACCCAGAGGCTGTAAGACAAATAAAAAATACTGGAAGAAGTTTAATGCATATGGGATTAATAGTAGTAGGATTAAAAGGATTAACTAGAAAGAACTTAGGAACTAAAGTTTTAATAGTAATTTATGACGATAGATGGTCAGACATGAAAAAATCAATAATAGGACTAACGGAAGTAGACATGACAAACAATGGAGGAATTTTTTATATTAGCCCAGACTTTATAATGAATTTAGCAGAATTTGAAAAACACATAAAAATAGGAATACAGACCAAGGGATATGAAGAGATGTGTAACGGTAATAATTTATTAATGTGTGTAGGATTTCTAGGAAAAATGACCAATAATAGTAATACAAAATTTAAAATTAAGGTAGAAGATGTAGTAGAAGTAATGGGAAATAGAGGAATAAGACTAATAAAACCCATAAAAATAAATCCTGAAGAATATGCAGGGATGGAATGGAATTTAGAAGATTTTAATAGAAAAAAGATTCTACAGCCAGAGTCTCACCTAATGTACACTAATTCTAGGGGAGAGACATCTATACGTTTCACCAATTATAATTATACACCACAAAAAGACATAGAAGAAGAAAGTACTTTAGACGAAAATGAAATTACAAAGTCAAATTGTATGAATATAGAACTAATACAAGATGAGTTTGAAGTAGACATAGCTATAGAAGAAGCAAAAAGACTCCATAAAGATAACAAAAATATACTTTTTAGATGTAAAGGGTGTAAGTTAGGAGACTTAACAATAGAAGAAACTATAAGTCATTTTAAATTATGTGAAGCTAGAACTGATAATTGGGGATATAGAGTAGAAAATATGTACCTAAAGAAATCAGACGAATTTGATAAAATATTAGAAGATATGCAATACAGTGATGAAGAAATAGAGATAGACTCAATAATAAGTCAAAAAGAATTAATGGAATCTAGTGCATCTAGTTTTAGTCCATTTCAAAAAACAACTGTTGGAAAACAATATACTGCAGATACAAGTACAGAAAATGTACCTAGGAGAAGAGTTTTTGGAACAGCAGGAGAACCCATAGATAATGTTAAACCATCAGGGAAAATAATGCCTATAGTAGAACCTATTATCCTTCAAGAAGGAGGTAATAAAGGTAAAATACTAAATATAACAAAGACATGATCCACAAAAATGGAATTCAGTAATAGATCTTTGGAAAGGAATAGTAGTAGCAGACTATATAAAAACATATAATGATACAGACGCAGAAACAATGTATAAATATTTAGAAACATTTTTAGGAGAATCAGCCAAAGCTTTATGGGAAGCTTATAAAGAAAATTTTCCAATGGAATTTCAACACTTAGTATCCATGGGAGCAAATCCATATAATTTTACTAATAAAATATATATACTTTAATTACGGGAAAGATCCAAATAGTGGATTATTAGTATTACAAAGAAATGCGGTAATAAAATTAGAACAGCTAAGTATAAGTAGTTGGTTCCATATTAAGAAATTTTTAAACGATTATTTTTATTACTGTACTATTAGTGGAAATGCTTTTGATCAAGAATTAGGTAAAAAATTATTTAATAAACTACCAGGAGCCTTAGGAAGAGAAATAGAAGATAGATGGAATAAGAGAGATGGAGTAGTACAGAACCCTAATCTAAAATGGTCAATAGGGCATAGAATACAACATATAATGGATATACTACAAGAAAAATGTACTCATATACAGATACAAAAACAACTAAAACAAAATGAAATGAACTTTTGTAAAAGTGTGGTTTACACTACTCAAAGCTATGATAAAGACAATTATAAAAAGAAAAAGCATAAAAAATATAGAACACATTATAATAGAAATTATCCTCAATATAATAGAAAGAAATATTATCTTAGAAAATTAGCAGCTAGAAAACCTTACTTAGACAGAAATAGGCATGTAAGAAAATACAGAATAGAAAGGAATTATAAAAATAAACTAGAATGCTTTACTTGTGGAAGTGTAGAGCACTTAGCAAATACATGTCCAAAAAGAATAAATAATAAGACAAGAAATTCTCAGCTAATTGAAGATTTTCAAGAAACATTAATAAATGTAGATGAATATATGTCAGATACAGAAAGTATATATTCTATAGTAAGTGTAGACACTGAAGAAAAAATCAAAACGACTCATCAGACTCAGAAGCAGAAGAATTAATTAATGAAATAGGGTTAGAAAATCTAGACTTAGAAGCAATAGATAACTTAGCAAATATAGTAGAAGACTGTAACCATGAGTTCGAAAGAAATAAAGGATTGGATAGTAATGCGTGTTTCTTTTGTAAATGGTATCCTAGTAGAGACAAACGAGCTAAATGTAAAAATTGTTATATAGAAGGATGTACAATGTGTATAGAAAAAGAATTTAAAACAAAAATAAATAAAGAGGAAACTCATAAGAAAATTGAAGACCCTACTATTAATCTAAGAATGATAACATTAGAAACAAGAATAAATGAATTAGAAACTAGATTATGTAAACTAGAAAAAGGAAAACAAAAAAAAAAGCAGATAGCGAAGATGAAGAAATAAGTTTATCAAATATACAACCAATAATGAGACCATTAAGAACAATACCAGAAGATTCTCAAGCAGAATTAATGAGTATAGAAGACCATGAAGCATTAGTATGTAATGAAGATAAAAAATTAGGAACAATAAAGATACTTGCAAGAATTAAAATAGATGATTATGAGATAGAAACATTAGCATTAGTAGATTCAGGGTGCACAAAGTGCATAATAAATAAAAGAATAGTTCCACCTAATTTAATAAAAATTCTAGAGAAACCAGTTGCGAATGCAAATGGATGGATATAACATATATAGACATTATGTTCATAAGGCATACATTAGTTTTATAAATACATGTTCGAAATTTACAAACCAAGCTATAAAATGGATAAGATATGGGTAAGAGACCTTAATATAAATGTAGATTTTGTCATAGGATTAGACTTTATGTTACATAATAATGGCAGTTGTATGATTACAAGAGATGGAGTAATTTTCTTAAAAAATATTACTCATACACCAAACAAGTTCTTAAGACCGAAACTAGAATCCGTCATAAGATAAGATCCCTACCACGGACCGAATAAACTCGCAAAAGAAAGAAGATAGTTGTTGTAAAGATTGTCAAGAGAATAATACATGTTGTAAAAATAAGACAAATAAAAAATTTAATCTAGAAGAAGAAAAATTCTAGAAGACGAAAATATATTAGAAAAAGATTATACTTTAATAGATATAGAAACAGAATTATATAATTTTAAAACAGGAATAGAAAGAATAGGAGTAATAAAAAATCAAAAAGACCTAGATAATATAATAAAAATACTAGATGAAATAGAAATTATAGGAGAAAAACCATTAAAACATTGGAAAAATAATAGGATTGTATGTAAATTAGATATAATAAATCCAGACTATGTAATTAAAACAGCTTCAATTGAAGCAACAAATCAAGATGTAGAAGATTTCAAAGTACAAATAAAAGAACTATTAGATTTAGGAGTAATATAGAGATCTACTTCTAAACATAGATTTGCAGTATTTATGGTAAGAAATCATAGTGAAATAGTAGAGGAAAAGCTAGAATGGTAATAAATTATAAAAGACTTAATGATAATACTAGGACAGATGGATATAAGTTACCAGATAAGACAGAATTAATAAATAGAATACAAGGAAAGAAAATATTTAGTAAATTTGATTGTAAATCAGGATATTGGCAGGTACGAATGCATGAAGAAAGTATAGAATGGATAGCATTTACACATCTGAAGGACATTTCGAATGGTTAGTAATGCCATTTGGATTAAAGACAACTCCACCAATTTTTCAAAGAAAAATGGATAGTATATTTGGAGAATACAAAAGGTTTGTATTAGTATATGTAGATGATATACTAGTGTTTAGTAGAGATATTAAAGAACACTTAGGACACGTACAAATGATATTTAGACTATTTGTAGAAAACGGAATAATAATTAGTAAGAAAAAGATGGAATTATATAAAAATTATATAAAAAATTTAGGAGTAGTACTAGGAGAAGGTAAAATAAAGTTACAACCTCATATAGCCAAGAAAGCTTTGGAAATGCCAGATAAGTTAGACAATGTTAAAGAATTACAAAAATTTTTTTAGGAATAGTCAATTATGCTAGAAATTTTATAAAAGATTTAGGAAAAATAGCAGGACCATTGTATTCAAAGACTGGATCTAATGGTCAAAAACACTTTAATACTGAAGACATTAAATTAGTACAAAAAATCAAAGAAAAATAAAAAATATTCCTGATTTAAATATGCCACTAGAAACAGATTATTTAATTATAGAAACAGATGGTAGTTTTGAAGGATGGGGAGCAGTATTAAAAGCAAAACCAAATAAATATAGTAATAAAAGTGAAGAAAAGATATGTGCTTATCAAAGTGGTAAGTATAAAGAAAAAGGAAATATGAGTAGTATAGATGCAGAGATTTTAGCTGTAATATACGGATTAAATAGCTTTAGACTATATATCTTAAATAAACCAGAAATACTAGTTAGAACAGACTGCGAAGCTATAGTTAAATTCTATCAAAAGATAAATGATAAAACTAGTAGTAGACGAAGATGGCTAAATTTCTTAGATACCATTTCAATTTATAATTTAAAATTTGAACATATAAAAGGGAAAGATAATAATTTAGCAGACCAATTAAGTAGACTAAAGATTACTGCTAACTGATTTTCTATTGAACAACATGAGACCTTCTAGTTCTCAGACAGCAGAGAAGGGGAAAGGCATAACCTCAACCCAAGACACTTACAGACAGCAGAGAAGGGGAAAGGCATAACCTCAACCCAAGACACTTACAGACAAACCCTATTAGGTAATCTTCATTTTAGACCTACATCTTCATTAGAAAGGAATATTATGGAAAGAATACAATTTGGAGTTAATAGCTTAGTAGCCTTCCATCCATCAAATTGGACTTTTAAAGTATTACCAGAATATGTAATAGACAAATAACAGAGATGTTTGGTAGACAATTTGTGGATTTCGCATAATAGAAAAGACACCAAACACTTTGTAGCTATTATAAATTCTCTTTGTCAGTATTTCACAGAAAGAAATTTAGATAAAAAATTTAAATTTTATGTTGTAATTCATGGTAAAACTAATGGTATTTTTCAAACATGGATAGAAGTTTTAGACTCTATTAAAGACATAAGAAAACCTCTTTTTAAAGGATTTAATGATTTTACTGAGGCATTAGATTATGCTAGAGGAATGTTGGGTCCAAATTACTATATTTCTCCAGCTCTTAGACAAAACCCAGACAAAATCCCTCAGTATAACATACAAAAAGACATAGACAAGGTGATTTTTTGTGATCACTGTTCTACTATGACTGAAGTGGTCAAGAGACTAAACCAGCAGAAAGTGACATTGGTTCAAGAAAAAATGAAACTCTTAGATCAAGTAAAGATATTAGAACAAAGAGTACAAGCGGTTAAGTTCGAATTAGTGCAATCTCAGAGTTCTCCATCTCAGACAAAAATGGATGAGACGGGTGTGCATTCCCTTATGAATGCGTTAGACCCACTGTATGAGGTAAAGATACAGCTAGTCCGGTTCAAATGGTGGCCGGTAAAGACTCATCAAATCCGTTGATGGCTGTCACTTTGCCAAAAAGTGAAGATGAGGGATGTTCATCTCTCCAGACAAGACGGAGACTACCAAAGACACTTACGCAAGGAGCAACTTCTACAAAGAAAAGCATACTTGCAAAAAAGAAAAAGAACGAAAAAATAGAAAATATAGTAAAAGAGACACTAGAAAAAAAAAATTTCAGACAAAAGAACAAGATAAACATATAGTTAAAAATCCTAGTCCGGAATTATCTCCAAGTCAAGGATGTCACCAATCCATAGTTCGATTTCAAAGGAGATGATATTAATTTCAGATGTAAGTGCATTTCAAGACTCTCAAGATCCAAATGATGTAGACTCAGGCATGAGTTTTGATTCGGTTGCTCTACACAATTTGGACACATAGATAAGAATTAGTGGAGACAATAATGATAGCACAAGAAGACAAAATTAAAAAGATGACATTTCAGAAAAAGAAGACTTTAGTGAAGGCAACAATGATAGCACAAGAATCAAAAAGACATTTCGAGAAAGACTTTAAAGAATAATAGCACAAGACAAAGACATTTAGTGGAAAATAATGATAGCACAAGACAAAGACATTTTAGAAGACTTTATTAAAGTAGCTCTAATAAAGTAGTAGCTTTAATAAAGTAACGGGACAACTCAGCAAACGGACAAAAATATAAAGTATCTTTTGAAAAGTTTCACGTAACGATGGGGCCCCAAGAGCACCCGGCTGAACTCAAAAGATTCTTTACAAATTTGAAATCCGGAGTTGAAGTCCGCTAGACACCTATAAATAGCAGCATTTGTGGAGAAGCAAAGACATCGAGAAAAAGGCATCCACCACATCTCTCAAGAAAAGCTCCATATTCCCCTTGTCTTTCAAATGCCTCAATCCTTTTCCCAGTCCAAAACCTTTGTAATATAAACCCCCTTGTAAAAATAATATTAAGCTTTCAGTAATTTTCTTTTCGTGTGAAGTAGTTTTTGGATTCCCCGAAAGGGGAACCTCTCTCCATCTTCAAGTCATGTAAGTTTTTATCTATGTTTTCTGTACTAATCTCCCTACTATGTAAATTATTCCATGTTTAATTAATATATTATGTTTGAGTAATTACTTACTTGTTATTATGAATCTATTACTCTTAGTATATGGTTATTCTCTTAATTTCTTAATATACTCGATGGATTAACCTGTAAATTCCTAGGTGTTTGAAAGGCCGTTTTAATGTCCAAATGATAAAGGACGATGTTGGCCATGGTAACCGGGGTGTGGTTAAAGAAGAAGGATATTAAGAACTAAGATTAAGAGAAAGAGATGAACAGTGTAATAAGATTCATAAAAAATAAAAAAATAAAAAATAAAACGTAAAAATTGGGAGATAGACAGAAAATTAGAAATACACCTACATGATAAGAGGAATCAAGGAGTGAGGGAGTAACTTTGTGCGAGTAGAATTGTTTAAAATATTTGCAAAAAATATATAATATTTCTCTACGATATATAAACCTATATATATACACGAATTGCATTAGATTGTTAAAAATATAACAATTTTATTACCATAGGTGTAGTTTAACGTCAATGATCATTGTCTGAGACATATTGTAACTTTGTGCAGGAAATTCCTTTCTGCTAGTGAAGAGGCAATTTCATGTTTTGTTTTCGTTGTGATTTCTCTTATAATTGATCTTTCGTTTCAACGTATTCTCTCGACGTGGAGATGCCATTTTCAATATCTCCGAAGTGTCCAATTGCCAAGCAACTTAACAATAAATTATTAGGTGCCTGTTTGGCCAAGTGCTTATTTTAAAACAAGTGAGGTGTTTGGGCAAATTAAATTTTTGGAAGAAAATAAGTGTCTGGGAGTAGCAGAAGCTATTTTTCAGAAGCTAAAAAAATAACTTTTGCCTAAAAGCACTTTTGAGAAAAGTACACTAGATGTATTTTTTAAAAGCTTGGCCAAACACTAATTGCTGCTCAAAAAGTTTTTAAATTAATTGATCAAACACAAACTGTTTTTCACCAAAAGTACTTTTTGAAAAGCACTTTTGAAAAAAAAACATTTTTCAAAATAAGCCGATTTTAAAAGCTTGGCCGAACAAGCTATAAGAAAATCTTAGAAGGAAAAGATATCAGGTGAGGCATCAACCTTACTGAGATTCCTTATAAATAGTTAGATGAGTGACGGTGGAGTCATTAAAGGCATCAAACCATCTTGAGTTATATGCCAGTCCATCCAACCTTTTCAATATATTGTATATATGGTGGATTCCTATTATCACTCTGTTGGGAATACCATTTCCTCCATTTCCTCTCCTCTTACAGTTCAACAAAATAACTAAGTGAAGAAGAAAAAATAAGATTTCATAGACAGAGTTTGCACAGATGAAGATGAACTTTCAAACACTTCTACATTGACTTCGTCGAAGTCTTTTATTCAATACACAACAAAAGATCCTCACCGTTGATTTATTTTACTGTATGCATTGATTTCTTGTTGCTGAGCATATCACATTCATATTTATCATGGTATCTCATATGCATTGATGGCACTAATGAAAGGTCTGAAGGGAAATGATTCTGGACAAAGTGATGATGATTATGAGCCAATGGGCTAGTTGACAGATATATGAGCCTAAAGGGCTGAGACATAAATTATACGAGCATAAGGGGCTAAGATATGATATGTGGAGACCGTGATCCAAGGATTTTTTGGCACGGTGGTATATGGACCTCGCGAGTCCTCCATGGGTCACGATCCATTGACATTCGAACGTGTGTATATCGGGTGATGGAAAGGCGTTGCATTGCAGGACATTACATGCATTTGCACCTTATATCATATCATTCATCCTCTTTCCTTTGTTGTATAGTGGTTTGAACAATTTGATTGTCTATTATGTCTTGATTATGGTTTCGTTTGCCTTTTTCGGCTTTGGATGATTGACAGAATAAGGACTTTGGGTGCTTATTTGATTTCTTGATAAATTAAGGACTTAGTTGCTTATTTGGTTACCTGATGTACTTATGGATTAAAAGCTTCACGTAGGCTTGAACTAAGATTTTCACAGCTTGATATATTATTATTATTGTGAACTAATGGCGGTTAAGTGTGGAAGTAGTAATCGTAGGCCAGCCCTCGTCTCCATTTTCGTTAGGGTCGATCGACGATACGGTTGAGTATACATTGTTCCCTGTACTCACACTACACTTTCTACACTCTTTTCGTATGCAGATTCTATTCTCGGTATGAGTGGAGTTCGAGACACTGCTGACCGTTGTGATGGTCATCTGGTCGATTCGGGGTGAGCCATCAGTTGATCCATGGCACCGGATCTTCTTCAGTTATCTTTATTGTTGTCTTTTATGTCGGATAACTTATGTACTTTCCGGATGCATGCCTAGACTTATACTCCATTTAGTCGTTCTTGTACAATGACACCAGATTCGAGGATGGTTATACCTTTATTTTTCGTGTTTTAGATAAGGATTACTAATACTTGAATGATTTTTTTTCCCCTTTAATTCCTTTATTAAATTGTTCTTGTGGGTTATGGATGGCTTACTAACTTGGTAGGAGTTAGTGCCTTCAGGACTTACGAAATTGGGTTGTGACAAATTGATACCAGTGCATTAGGTTAATCGGTCTCAGAAGTACAAGAACAATGTCTAATAGAGTCTTGAGGATCGGTACGGAGATGTCTATACTTATCTTCGAGAGGCTATGGGACACTTAGGAAAATTCCATTACTACATTCCTTATTGTGCATATTTGATTTTGGTAAGGTTTAAACTTTATTCTTCCAATCTCTCACTAATAATGAGGACACATTTTCTGGTTCAGGCTTGAACGGCGAGATATGACATGACGTAGCATGGTACGAGGTGTGCCACCATGATAAGGACTTTGTTTTGGGGTGCGTGTGATCGATCTTCGGTTACTGACGGAATAGAGGTGTATGAAAGGAATTCGAATGGATCATTCTCAGTTATGGGACGAGCACAAGTGGTGGATGTGCTCATCTAGCAATTAGTGGTTATAGGTGATTGATTATTGTGGAAATGATTGGGTATAATCCTTTGGTAAAGTTTGGGTTTGCGGGTTTGCGTGATATCTCACTGGTTTGATGGTAAGGGGTCGTTTTAAGCTACAAGCCTGTCTGTTTTGCGAGACTACTCTGCCTATGAAGTGATTGCTAAAGGGACATCAATTTATCGGTAAGTTTGACTGCCTCGTATGCTCCTGTAAAAGTCAGTGATTGGTTAAAAAGGATAGATCTAGGGAGGAATGAGTGTAAAGATCTGACTACTTGTGGACAGTGTAAATGTGACTTTGGCGCAAAAAGGTACTACGATTAACGGTGGATGTTAACTAATTCAATTCGCGGGATATATTTCAAAGGGTTATTTGAGGATCAGCAAAATCAGTTTGAACAAAGAGTAGTGGATTCGCCAAAGGACTTTGGATACATATTTTGGGTCGGTAGACTCATGGGCTAGGATAGTAAAGTTATTCGTCTTTTAAGGGGATTTTTGAGGGGAAATCGGTATGAGCTATATGAAGACGTTGGTAGGAATTTATGTGTAGTAGTCAAGGATCGCCTTCAGGTTATGGAATACTTTAATGGTGATTGAGAGTTGCATCGGCGATGATTAACTTCATTGAATGGCTAAGGTTGGTTGGTATTTTCTGGTTGAAAGGCTTTTTGAGGAATGGTATATGTGTTGTGTGGGAATTAGAGGAGCTTTCCATTTTAAGGTTCGTATAAGGCAAGTGAAACTCTCAAACGCTCAAGATTGTGATTTGCTACGACCTCCATGATTGGCTTAGCTATTTTGAAAGGGTTATAGTATTTTGATCTACCCCATGAGGGGGTTTGGGTGATTCTTGGTTGTTATTTATAAAAGTGATTTTTGTGGGATATGAAAACAGAAGAGTTCAGAAAAAAGGCATCTTATTATCAGCTTTGGAGGGTTAAGGTTCATAAGACTTGAAATTGAAGCAAAGACGACTACTTGAATCATGATCGGGATGTGGTGTCCTTATATTGGATCTTTCAGAAAGGGTGTAAAGTGACAGGTTGATTGAGGAATTCTATGGATGATATGACTTAGTGTGTGTGGCAAATGCTAGCGAAACTTTATGAATGAGGGTTGATGAGAAAGTAACTGGTGCAGTACCAAGATAGGTAATTTCATGGCATCCTGGAATGGACGAGCGAGGATTGATCGACAAGAAGGAATCCTTACAGTTGGTAGTTGAAGTCATAATTTTGAGAAAGACTATGTCTGCAGTAGTAGACGGTGTTGTAGTGTTGATGGTTATATAGTATGGTCAATTATTTCTAATGTGAATGACTAGAGGGCATCCATGTGGGGTAAGGCTCATGGATTGTGAGATTGGTACTCTTAGATTTGCTAAAGGTGTAATAAGTATTGCACTGGGGATTTATAGTTATGAAAGGTGAAGCTAGGGCCATAGGCCTTTGGAATGATCAGTTGATTTTACCGAATTGGTACCGCAAGATAAACAATGGGGTAGTATGCATAATATGATATTTGACGGATTAAGAGGATCTATATAATGAGTGTTGACTCAGTGATTTTAGCTCGTCGGTACGAGACCCATGGGAATTGAGAATTGTGCGATTAGCTTTGTATAAAATCAGTTGTTGACAGATATGCTTAGAGCTGGCTCAGTACAAGTACATATTATTTTTCTGGTCGGATGGAGTCATGATTTGGACTCGGGGTATGTGAAAATGTGATTTCTACGGGTTTCTAGTATTAAAAATGGCTTTGGAAGGTGAGGGGGGAAGATAAGTAAGATTGAAGTACTTTGCGGGTGCAATTTGACAATGGGTTACGATTTCAGATAGAGGATTATGGCCACTACAATGATAATTGTGGAATTAACAAATTGCATTCAAGGGTTGGTTATAATCGAATCGGGTATCTTGAGTGGAACTGGTCAAATGTAAAAGGATTAGACTTTTGAGCTAAGTTAGGAAGGTTGAAAGATTAAGTGAGCAAGAGAATTGCTACGGACTTCGTGGTAATATTTTCATAGTTGTTGGGAAAATTTTGATGTCACCTAGGTGGTGGTGGACCGTTAGACCAAGTTGGCTCATCTCAAACCGATTCAGACTACTTGCAATTCAAAGAAATTGGCTAGAATTTACATCCGAGAGTTGGTTCATTTGCTTAGGGCACACATTTCTATCACTTCAGACTTACTCCTTATTTCTAGCGTCCTATACGGAAAGAGTTGGGTTCTCGGGTGGTGCTTAGTACAACATTCCACCCTCAATTTGATGATCTATTTGAGCGGGCTATTGGGCCCTTGAAGATATGTTACGGACCTACGTGATTGATTTTGGTAGTGATTGGGATCAGTTTTTGCCTTTTTTGGGTTTTTCTTACAACGACTATATCATCTGAGGCTCTGTAGGTAGGAGATCTCGATCTTCGGTTACATACTTGTTTCGAGATTTTCTTTGGATAGAGTTAAGACATTTAAAGGGGGATTTCTCACAACTCAGAGTAGACAAAAGATTTCTGCAGATCGAAATCTTCGTGATTTGGAGTTTATGGATATTGAGCTGATTTTGTTGAAGGGTTCACTCTTGAAGGGGGTGATGAGGTTTGGGAAGAAGGGCAAGTTGAGCCCTAAGTGCATTGATCTTTTCAAGATTGGTCAGTGTATTGGTGAGGTAGCCTACGAGTTTGGCTTTGCCTCCAAGTTGTCGGGTGTTCACCCTGTCTTTCATATTTCCTTATCCTAGAAGTACCATTCGGATGGTTCTCGTGTGATTCAATGGGTTTCGGTGTTGCTTGATCAGAATCTGACTTTTGAGGAAGGGTCGGTTGCTATTTTGGATAGACGGATTTATGGATTAGATATCCCTAACTTTTTCAATAATTTTCGTATGTTCCTTTTTCTTTCATGTTCGAGGACGAACATGTGTTTAAGTGGTAGATGATGTAACGATCCGTTTGGTCATTTTACCACTTTTGGCTATTTTACCCCTTTTGACCTTTCCCCTAGGTTCATTATGATATATTTGACTTGTGGGAATGGGTGGCGTAATTCCCGAGGCAATCGTATGTGATTTGAGTGAGAAAATGAGAGTTCTTGCATTTCATAAGTGTTAGGTTGACTAAAGTCAACATCGGGGGAAATTGTGTCAGTTTGGGAATTTCGTCGATTCCATTAGCTCCGGAACATCGAATATAGACTAGTTGTGTATTTGGTTCAGTTCCCAAGGGTCTTGGGGGCATTTTGGACATTTGGTTAGAAAGTTGGTTTTTGGCCGTTCGGGGTTGACTTGGTTAACAAGACCTCTTTTGGGAATCATGAGTGCACAAGAGAGTTCATAGTGCATTTTTTATGTGTCTGCATATTTGGTTTGTATCAGAGAGGTTTCGCGAGAGTCTCGAGATTTCAAGGTATGGGAGTCAAAAACCAGATTTTGCTGGTTCTGGTGTATTTGCATCGGCGAAGGGTGTTCCGCCCTTACGGAATCGCCCCAGCGAGAGGGGGGCCCGTAGGTACGAGTCTTCGGTGACTTGGCCTGGTTTCGCTTCTGCAAAGGTTTTCCTGCAAGAGTGAGGTCACAGCTGCACGAGAGGTTCCACCATTGTGGGACCCACGATAATTGTTGAGCTTCCGCATTAGCGAGGTGTCTTCTACCGAAGCGAGTGCACAGGTGCGAGAAATCGCTGAACAAAATGTGTTTTTGGAGTTATTCTTCTTTAGATTTTCCATTCTAAACCCTTAAGTCTTGAGAACGTTTTTTAAGGAGAATTTGGGAGATTTCAAGGAGAAACCATTGGGTAAGTCTTCTTAACTTGGTATTTGATTATTCCATTGATTTAGACTTAGAATCCATGCTTAGAATGCTTGAATTAAAGAGGAAATTGAAGGGTTTTGAACCCTAACCTAAGAATTGGGGGTTTGGGTAATTGAGCATGAATTAGTGGTTATTAATGGATGGGTTTTAGGTTATGAGTTATATTCAGTATGAGGAACATGTTTTTTGGTTCAATTTACTATATTGCCCTTTTAGGTTTGGAATCCTAATTTTAGGGCTTAATTTAGGTTTGGATTGAAGAATGACATTATGTGTATTAATGGATTTGTACGACTTACTAGAATACTAATTAGACCATATTGAAACCGTTTTTCAATTAAATTATGAAATTGACCTTTGGGGTTTGGAACGGGGTCTATGGATTGACTTTTTGGACCTAAATCTTTTATAAGGTAATACGGGCGTCGTTTATCTCGCATTCTTATGCTTAATATGTATTTGAGCAGATTGGATCGTTCAGAAGCTCTACGGAAGGGCAAAGCTCTGCTGCGATTTGGCTGCACTTCTTACCAGGCATGTTGAGACTATAAACTCTAACTTAAGCGTTGTGGTTGATAAATTGGACCAAATAAGAGGGTGTAACGGGGATAATAAGGGGGTCCCGATACTTGTATCGGGTATCGATGACATGTTATGGGAACTTGTGCAGTTTAAATTGTATAGTTAGTCTGAATGCCATGTTTTGGGCACTAGGTGATAGATAGTATGATCCTATGGATCTGTGAGTGAGGTATGAAGCCCGCAATTTCTGTTTGTTTGATTATGTATCTGTCTTGTTTGTTATGTGTGATACTCATCACTCCTAAATGCTTGTCGAAAAGTGGAAAAGAAGCTAAGATAATGACTTTATTGCGTAATCGGCTAAAGATAGGCCCTTATAATGAACAAAGATGAGATCTTTTATTGTATTTATTGGCTTCTTGTTATTGTGCATGTCATAATCAAGCTTCATTTGGTATCTCATGCTTTGTATATATTTAAGTATATATATGGGGGTTCGGGGGAAAATGTTTTCGGATGGAGTGATGATATTATCTTGAGACATAACTTTATTGTGTATAAGAAGCTAAAGGTAGAACCTTTGTGATTATGAGAACTTGAAAAAGGGAATATTACGTGTAGTCCTACTTCTTATTGTGATGCATGCCATATCCATGCTTATCCTGCATACTTATCATGGCTAGAGTTGAGGTCCTATACTATATGCGTTTTATTTCCTGTCGCTGAGCATGTCACATTCATATTTATCATGGTATCTCATATGCATTGATGACACTAATGAAAGGTACGAAGGGAAATAATTTCGGACGAAGTGATGATAATTATGAGCCAATGGGCTAGTTGACAGGTATATGAGCCTAAGGGGCTGAGACATAAATTATACGAGCCTAAGGGCTGAGATATTATATGTGGAGATCGTGATCCGAGAATTTTTCGGAGCGCTGGCATATGGACCTCGCGAGTCCCCTATGGGTCACGATTCGTCAGCATTCGAACGTGTATATATCGGGGGATGGAAAGGCCTTGCATTGCATTGCATGGAATTACATGCTTTTGCACTTTATATAATATCATTCATCCTATCTCCTTTATTTTATAGTGGATTGAACAAGTTGATTGTCAATTATTCCTTGATTGTGGTTTAGGTTGCCTTTTTTGGCTTTGGATGATTGACGGATTAAGGACTTGGGTGCATATTTGATTTCTTGATAAACCAAGGATTTAGTTGCTTATTTGGTTACTTAATGTACTTATGGATTAGAAGCTTCACATAGGATTGAACTGAGATTTTCACAGCTTGATATACTATTATTATTATTGTGAACTAATCGCGGTTAGATGTGGAAGTAGTAATCGTAGGCCACCCCTCGTTTATGTTTTCGTTAGGGTCGGTCGATGCTGCTGCTGAGTACACATTGTTCCTCGTACTCAGCTACACTTGCTGCACTCTTTTCATGTGTAGATTCTATTCCCAGTACGAGAGGAGTTCGAGATGCTGTCGACCGTTGGGATGATCGTTTGGACGATTCGGGGTGAGCCATTAGTTTATCCATGGCACCGGATCTTTTTCAGTTATCAATATTGTTGTCTTTTGTTTCGGACAGCTTATGTACTTTCCGGATGTATGCCTAGACATATACATCATTTAGTCGTTCTTGTACTAGTTACACCAGATTCGGGGATGGTTGTACTTCTATTTTTTGTGTTTTATGAAGATAAGGATTTCTAATACTTGAATGATTTCTTTATTCCTTTATTAAATTTATCTAGCGGGTTGTGGATGGCTTACTAACTTCGTAGGAGTTAGTGCCTTCACGACTTATGAAATTGGGTTGTGACACATTAAATCAACCGCTTTTTGGGAGGCAACCCAAGTTTATATTCACTTATTTTTGGGCTTTAGAGTAGTTTGATGTGTTTTACTAGAGGGAGTTATTTAGTGGAGTTGTAACTTGCCTTCATGAATGAAGCAAGTTATGTATTTTCCCATCAATGGGTGTACATGCATTTCTAACATCTCTCACTCACACACGATGGGATGAATCACATCGAGCCTTGAACTAAAGTAAATATCCTTTTAAATTTTCATACATAGTTGTTGCCGTGATCGCATGAGCACTAATTTTGAGAGATCTTAATCTAGAAATCCTTTTCAAGATTAGCATAAGAGTCTACTACCCTTTTATCTCTTATGATATGATATCATGTTATATAAAGTATCTCAGATGCCTTAGATGTGTCTATATACATATGGCTTCTTTAACCCTCTTGTCGTTCTGGAACGACTCGTTTGGTCGTTATAGTTTTTCCAGCATTTTCGCCCCATTTCGAGCTTAGTTAGCTCACTTTTGACCCAAGGGGATCGTTAACACGCTTCCAGAGTTGTCTAGACTTGATTTGGGTGACTTTTTGTGAAATATGGACTTTAAGCGAAAAAAAAAAGTAGACCCAAAGTTGACTTTTGGGTAAACAGACCTTTTTCGAAAATTCGTCGATTTTGAAAGGTCCGGATGGTCATTTAGAACTTGTGTGTATATCTGGTTCGATTCCCAATGCACTCAGATGTATTTTTTGACTTGGCTTGGGAAATTAGAATTAAGGTATCGGGGGTTGACTCGGTCAACGAGACATCCGTTGGGAATTTTAAGGCCACAAGCGCGTTCGTAGCATGTCTGTGTATGTGGTATGTGAGCAGATGGCCTCGAGAATTAGTCAAAAAATCATATTGAAATGTGAAACTTGGTGTGATTTCTGGTGTCTGGTGCCCACTTTGGCGAAGACTAAAGACGCGGGCAGCATGCCATCCGGAGAGGTCACCCTGCCGCTGTAGCGGTTCAGGCCATTTGGGCTTGACCGCTGCAGCGGCAAAGCTGGAGCTGCCTAGGTGCTGCGAAAGCGGGTGATGGGCAGTGAGTTCATTTAATGAAGTGTTAAAAGCCCTTAGTCTATCATTTAATACCATTTCCTAAATTAGAGCTCTTAGGAACTTTCTTGGGGATTACTGGTGAAGATTCTTAGTGGTAAGTTCTCCTAATCCTCTTGCTATTTCATTAATCCTAAACATCTTGGAATTCCTCTTTTCTTGCTAGTTCCTTAGTAACAGAAGATTAAAAGTGGGTTTTGATGGTTTTGCTATCTAGGCTTATTAATAATGAAATTGATAGGGATTACGCTAGATTATGATGTAACTAGGATTGTTAATCATATATCTTTCATTATTGGTGTTGAATTCTTGAATCTAAGAGTTAGGGTTTATACCCAAAATTAGGGTTTTACTTGGAATTCGAAATTAGGTGAATCCTTGAGTTAATTTAGCAATTAGTTGTTGGGCTTCGATCACCTAGTGCTTAATTTGATATTTTACTCTCGAATTTCCCGTTTTGACCTTGTGGGCCCCGTTTTTCCAAATTCTAGGGTTAGATTTGACCTAAATTGAATGATAGCAATATTAGTATCGTTCTTTGTGATTTCTAATCTAGATTTGAAATATGTCTCTACTTCTTTGATCTTGAGGCTCGATGGAAGGGCAAAGCAAAAGAGTGATTATTAGTGTTTATTGTTCGGCCATCCAGGTAGGTTATGACTTACCTTTGGTGAGACTTCGTATAGCGAAGCATACATTTAGATTATATTATCGGAGAAAGCATGTAAACCTTCGGATATGAAGTTGAGTTGGATATTGTCTTGGGTTGGGCCTTGTTGTGTGATTGGGTCTAGCCACCCTCGTGTGTTGTGCCTTGATTGTTCTATTGTGTTGGCTTGATACCACGTGTTGTTAGTAGATTTTGGGAACTGTTGTTACATCTTGGTTGTGATATGGCGGTACCTTACTTTTGACGTTGATACAAGGATAAAGTTCCGTATAACCTGTGTAGTTATTGATGATACTGTTGGCGTAGCCATATTGATACTTGTAACACTGATATATTATTGGCGTACCCATGTTGGTTCTCATGATATTAAGCTGATTCTTGATGTGGACTTATGCAATGCACTCATTCTCATTCTTCATGATATACTGTTGATACACTGTTGGTACTTGGTGAAATATTGTGATAAGTTTGGCTCGATTTTTAAATGAGAGTGATGTGAGAGTCCGATATCTGATGTTAGTCCCAAAATCGTGGATTGAGTGAGTGCATGGACTCCGCGGGTCCCCCAGGATGGTGTCGTGAGAACCGCTGTCGGTAAAGATTCGGATCTCGTCTGTTTTTTGGGCAAAGATCTAGGATGAATAGTAGTTAGACTTCGCGAGTCACCTTAGGTTGTGCTACCGAGACGTCGATACTTCCGTCCGGAGTACATGTATACATGGCATTGCATTGTATTGGCATTCATACATCATTGCATTACATTGCATCGTGGCTCATATTATGATGATCCGGTGTTATACTTGTTTGATTGATTCAGATTGTTTATATATCGATACTTGACATACTTGGGTTTAGATGCTTCAACCTAACTGATGACGGATACCTGTTTTTGATTGTGTTTGACTTATACTTGTTGATTTATCTGCCTATCCTGCTTTATTGTCTGAATTATGTCATCTATACTTAGTCGGCCGATGATACCTACCAGTACTGTTGTTTTATACTGACTTGCACTTGCTGTATTTCTTTATGAATGCAGAGTATCAGGTTGGGTCTGCTTCCATCTCTCGTGGCTGATAATCGCCTTCAGCATAGCATTGAGTTTCCTGGGTGAACACGAGACGTTCGTTGCCTTGAAGACTCTTTCTATTTATGTCTTACTATTTCTATTCTGAGATATAGACAGATTTATGTATTATTATATTCCAGACTTGTATATTTTTCATTAGATGCTCTTGTATGGCTTAGACCAGACCCTAGGTGTATTTTCCTTTTTCCACACTGTTTCTGTTATATTATTGTGAGACTTACGTAATTATTCTATTCCACTTGATTGATTTATTTGTTATGTCTTTAGTTATCGTTGGTTTGAGGATTCGCTTACCGAGGTGAGAAAGGTAAGTGCCTGCATGACTTAACCAAATTGGATCGTAACAAGTTGGTATCAGAGCCCTAGGTTATTCGATTTATAATACAAGAGCGTGTCTAGTAGAGTCTCGTGTATGATGAGCTCCGTACTTATCTGCAAGAGGCTATAGAACATTTAGGAAATCTCACTTTCTTTCATCCTTTCGTGCTACTTTACTCTAATTGGTATTTAGAAAGATCAAATTAGTATCTGATTCTTATCTCTTCTCTCACAGATGGTGAGGACTCGGGCTACTATGGCCCAAAGTCAGGTGCCAGAGCCTGCAACTACGGCTGGCACCCGAGGGCGAGCAACAGCCAGAGGGCGCGGGGCTGCCCCAGCCAGGGGCAGGGCTCCTGCGATAGGATAGCGGCGCGAGAGATCTCCATCTCCCAAGCCTGAGTATCAGCCAGATCGAGGCCAGGCCGCAGAGGATGGTGTGGCCATAATACAGACACAGCCCGAGGTTATTTCTGATCAGGCTATGCATGATACGATGGCCAGAGTATTGCTTCATCTAGATGCCCAGTAGGCTGCTGCTGGTATTACTACTCCTGGCGGAGGTTCACAGACTAGAGTTGGGGTGCAGACCCCTGAGCAGGGACCTACTCGAGTAGCACACCCCGCTGCAGCTATGGCTCCCCGTATTGATGCAGTACCCGCTCCGAGTAATGATCTTAGGCCCATGGAAGGTGCTATTATGACCTTGTCTGATCAGGATCTTGTAGGTCATGGCACTGCTGGAGCGGCCTAGGTGTTGCGGAAGCGAGTGACGGGCAGTGAGTTCATTTAATGAAGTGTTAAAATCCCTTAGTCTATCATTTACTACTATTTCTGAAATTAGAGCTCTTGGGAACTTTCTTGGGGATTATTGGTGAAGATTCCTGGTGGTAAGTTCTCCTAATCCTCTTGCTATTTCATGAATCCTAATCATCTTGAAATTCCTCTTTTCTTGCTAGTTCCTTAGTAATGGAAGATTAAAAGCGGGTTTTGATGGTTTTGCTATCTAGGCTTATTAATGATAAAATTTATAGGGATTACGCTAGATTATGATGTAACTAGGATTGTTAATCATATATCTTTCATTATTGGTGTTGAATTCTTGAATCTACGAGTTAGGGTTTATACCCAAAATTGGGATTTTACTTGGAATTCGAAATTAGGTGAATCCATGAGTTAATTTAGCAATTAGTTGTTGGGTTTCGACCACCTAGTTCTTAATTTGATATTTTACTCTTGAATTTCCCGTTTTGATCTTGTGGGCCCCGTTTTCTCAAATTCTAGGGTTAGATTTCACCTAAATTAAATGATAACAATATTAGTATCGTTCTTCGTGATTTCTAATCTAGATTTGGAATATGCCTAGACTTTTTTGATCTTGAGGCTCGGCGGAAGGGCAAAGCAAAAGAGTGATTATTGGTGTTTGTTGTTCGGCCATCCAGATAGGTTATTGCTTATCCTTGGTGAGACTTCGTGTAGCGAAGCATACATTTAGATTATATTATCGGAGAAAGCATGTAAACCTTCGGATATGAAGTTGGGTTGGATATTGTCTTAGGTTGGGCCCTGTTGCGTGATTGGGGCTAGCCACCCCGTTATGTTGTGACTTGATTGTTCTATTGTGTTGGCTTGATGCCGCGTGTTGTTAGTAGATTTTGGGAACTGTTGTTACATCTTTATTGTGATATGGCAGTACCTTACTTTTGGCGTTGATACAAGGTTACAGTTCTGTATGACCTGTGTAGTTATTGGTGATATTGTTGGCGTACCTATGTTGGTACTTGTGACATTAATATATTGTTGGCATACCCATGTTGGTACTTATGACGCTGATATATTGTTGGCATACCCATGTTGGTACTCGTGATATTGAGCTGATTCTTGATGTGGACATATGCATTGCACTCATTCTCATTCTTCATGATATACTATTGATACACTGTTGGTACTTGGTGAAATATTATGATGAGCTTGGCTCAGTTTTTAAATGAGAGTGATGTGAGAGTTCGATATCTGATGTTAGTCCCGGAATCATGGATTGTGTGAGTGAATGGACTCTGCGGGTCCCCCAGGGTGGTGCCGGTAAGAACTCCCATAGGCAAAGATCTAGGTCTCGTCTGTCTGTTGAGCAAAGATTCGAAATGAGTGGCACTTAGACTTCGTGAGTCACCTTGGGTTATGCTACTGAGACGTCAATATTTCCATCGGAAGTATATGTGTACATGGCATGGCATTGCATTGCATTGGCATTCATACATTTATTGCATTGCATTTGATCGTGGCTTATATTGTGATGATCCGGTGTTATACTTGTTTGATTGATTCAGATTGTTTATATATCGAGACTTGAAATACTTGGATTTAGACGCTTCAACCTAGGTGATGACGAATACCTATTTCTGATTGTGTTTTACTTATACTTGTTGATTTAGCGGCCTATCCTGCTTTATTGTCTGAATTATGTTATCTATACTTAGTCGGCCGATGATACCTATCAGTATTGTTGTTTTTTACTTACCTGCACTTGCTGCATTTCTTTATGAATGTAGAGTATCATGTTAGGCCTACTTCCATCTCTCGTGGCTGATAATCGCCTTCAGCATAGCATCGAGTTTCTAGGGTGAGTACAAGACGTTCACTGCCTTAAAGACTCTTTCTATTTATGTCTTACTATTTCTATTCTGATACATAGACAAATTTATGTATTATTATATTCCAGACTTGTATATTTTTCATTAGATGCTTTTGTATCACTTAGGCCAGACCCTGGGGGTATTTTCCTTATTCCGCACTATTTCTTTTATATTATTGTGAGACTTGTGTAATTACTCTATTCTGCTTGATTGATTTATTTGTTATGTCTTTATTTATCGTTCGTTTGAGGGTTCACTTACCAAGGTGGGAAAGATAAGTGCCCGCACGACTTAACCAAATTGGGTCGTGACACGTTCTCATTTCAAATATGCCTTATGTCCACACTTATGATGCCATCTAAAACAGACTTCATAATGGACCGTCTAAGACAGAAGCATAATCTGTATATATATGACATATCTTCCTTTCAACCACATATCATTAAGATCAAGATTAGCTGATTTCCTAGCATTACTCCTTTAGGTCGTATTATCATTCCCTTTGAATGTATACTAAAGTAGCATACACTAACCCATCACCTCTTGATATTGCCAAAGTTATAAGAGCACCAATGAAAAGATACATTCCTTTCTAGGTCTCACACAATGGTGAAGCAGGGTTCATTCACTTATCTTCCTAATTTGCGGTTATAAAGCACATGCAGTATGAAATGCATGTCGTTACGGTTCGCATTTTCTCGGGCGGGATTAGTACTCGGAAAAGCTACTTTGAACTAATTGGTGCTCTTTCGGCCTTTGTTTTAAAAGAGTCGCCACCTAATTTTTAGGAAATTAGGAAAACCAGTTTTGAAGGGTTTATTCATACACCGTGAAAAATTCTTCTTAATCCAAAGTTCTAGTAAGGGCTCTGGTGATCCCCTAGGGAAGGTGTTAGGCACCCTAGTAATAAGGATCCGTACTATATGGTTGACCTTCGAATTTCAATGTGTGAGTATTTGCATGGACTGTTTATTTGGTGTTTATTTTCCCGAAAAAACTCTGTCATTTTGCATATCATTTTTTGAAAAAAAGAATTGAATATATTCCCTTTGCATATAGGGTATTTAGGCTCGGACTTATAATATCCGGATAAAATTAGCTCCTTTCATATATAAGGATAATAGTGGTTTGGGTTAGTCCATTTTAGTACGTTTTTTAGAACCCCCCTTATTTAAAACTTTAGTTATTTATAAATAGTTTACGCGGATTTAATTTATAAGAGTTTGATTTATACAACCAATTGGCTTATGGTCCTCGAAATTTGCCAACTTATATCGTAACAATGACGTTTTTTAAACATGGGCTTTGGCCCCAAAAATATATTCTCTTTTATAAAAAAATGGTTATGGTCTCTTGGGTTTCTAGCCCAAAAGTCACTTCTTTCTTTTGCTACTGGGCTCAGCCCAAAACATATTTGCACCTATCTCTTTTCTAGGAAAAAATTGTTAAGTTGGGCCTCAAAATACAACCTTTGGGTCGAGCCCTAGCCCTTAAAACTCCATCTTTTATCTGGATTAATGCCAAAAAACATGCGGGTTTTGATACACCTATGTACTATATATGCACATATCTTGAAAATCATTTTCCGTCTGATTTTAGTCCAAAAGAAAGAACTCATTTCTGGTATTTTGAAAGCGCATTATCCACACACATTTTTTGAAGCCCATTTTTCTACCTATACTGAAAAAGAACTTTTGAAAACTGAACCTATAACTAGGAAAAACGTTTTTTCTTGGTTTAAAAAGTTTAAGCCTGTTTTGAGGAAAAATGGTAGTAACACATATTTTTTAGTGAAGACGAAACTAATCCTCTCTATTCCTTTACTGTTTTAGCAGTTTTATTCTTTTGGAAAATGTTTATATTAATTTGGGTTTTGAAAATCACGTTGGGGCCTAAGGTCAAACTAAACCGCATATGCACCGTTCCCCTAAGATGCCTAGTTCAAACATAAATGATTCAAATAATAATGTGAGTTTTTTTTTTTTTTTTTTTTACAATCATACAAATACAAACATTTTAATCAAATATAGGAGCTGGCATAATGTAACGACCCGTTTGGTCGTTTTGGCATTTTGGAGGTCGTTTTGGCATTTTGGAGTCTTTTCCCAAAATTAGCCTTTCCGTGGCTTGGAAATAATATTCTTGACTTGCTGGCATAGGTGGTATGGTTATATAATTGATGGGTAAATTATAGAATTTATCTATTTAATGTGTGTGAATAGTTTATTCATAGGAATTTTGTTTGCACTTATATAAGGTATAAGTTGGTGAATAATGTATTTTACTAAGTGGGTCGATTTTTACCTTATACATATTAGTTGAGTAAAAAGATTATTTTGGACAATTATTTTAGTTGGTGGTTAATGGGCCAAGCCCATAATTAATTTAATA
>NC_081353.1:46114713-46169506 GCF_029784015.1 Lycium ferocissimum | reverse complement strand
ACAAGAAAGGATTGAATAAAAGTTACTGCCCGGGGTGAAAGGTATGAAAGGTTTTGTCGAATAATAAAAAGTACGACAAAAAAAGTTGAAAACAAAAAAAGTAAAAAAATTAAAGGTTTTAGTTGGCAAGGGGTTATCATTTCGACTTTTTGAAAAGGGACCCCCGGTTTTTGTTTGGATATGATATTACATATAGGTTGGCCCCGGGGGCCCGGGTTTTTCCCCTGGTTTTGAGATATAAGAAATATAAAAAAATCCAAATTTTCCTAAAAAAGAGAAAGATAAAATTTTTGAATAGTTTGTCTTTTAAGCTAATGTAAGATTTGAAAAATAAAGGGAAATCGAAAAAAAGTTTTTAAAAAAATTAAAAAATAATGAAGGGGGGTTTTTTAAAAAAAAAATAAAAGGGGTTGGATACTAAGAGATTTTTAAAAAAAAAACCCTTATGGTTTTATTTAAAGAAAGAAGGTAAGGGGAGAATTAAAAAAAACAAAATTAAAAAATTGTTGATTAAAAAAAGAAAGAGGGAAAGAATGGAGGTATGAATGTTGATAAAAAAATTTTTTTGGAGATATTAAGGATAAATGACAGAAAGGGAAAAAGGTTAATTTTAAATTTAAAAGATTGTTATAAAAGATATAATTGAATATAATGGGATTGTTAAGAAATAAGAAGGCCGAGCGGTAGTGATGTACAAGCCAATGACAGGATCTAATAGAAGCAGAGTATAAAGACAAGTATGAAACGGAAAAGCGAGCTATAGGACGGATAAGGAAGGCTTATCAAGTTTTGTAGGAAAAGTTCGGAATAAGGGGTATTTAACAACGAAAACGATAGCGAGTGTAAGAAAAGAAAGGATAAATGGAAGAAGAAAATAAGAAGAGAGTGAGATAACAGTGTAGTAATAGACCATGACATGTGTAGCCAAGGATACGATATAAGTGGCCGAATCGTAAAAGACTCCGGTTATAGAAGGATGAGTAACGAGGCAAAGTGAAGAGAGAAAATCCAAAAAGGCCGATAACGGGCATTTATAAGCAACGACGATTAAGGTGTGTTAAATTACCCCGGGAATACGGGTCTAGGACGGAAAGTAGACATATCCATAGGTAAAAGATGAATATTGAGGGATTGAAAAGGACAACATAGTAATTGTGTAATCGGAATAAAGGACCTAGTTCGAGGAGACACGTTTCGAAACGTTTCGGAAGTTGTCGAGATCCCACTTGCTCAGTTAGGTGATGAAGGTCATGCGGTGAGGTGGACGCGATCATACTAGCATTAAAGCATCGCATGTCATCAGAGTCCCAAAGTTAAGCGTGCTGGAGTGGGAGAAATTTTAGGATGGGTGACCCCCTGGGAAGTGTACTAAAAGTTCTATAAAGTCGAACGGGAGAGAGCCAAATGGGAAGCTAGAGTATTCTAAGGAAATTAGAATATACGAGTGGGCGAAAACAGCTTAAGAGGTCGCGTAAGTCCGACGGACTAGACCGGTGAAGAAGAAAGAAGAAGGTCGCCACGGCTTTAGAATCAAAGTGAGAGTTGGAATAGTGTTTGGAAATATTTTGTAAGTGAGATGGTAGTAAATATATGTGTACGTATGTCTATGATATTCCGTACATGGCTGCATCAGCAGATATGTGTATTCCGGCAACCAACGTGGCGGTATATGGAAAGCAATAACCGGAAAGGTTAACGAAGTTCAAGTGAGAAGAAAAATAAAAGGCACGAATGTTACAAGGCAAGCTGATGCTGTTTTCGCTTAAGGATAAGCTTGGGAAGTACTAACATAATGACATTTGGAAAAGAAACAAAGCGAGTAGACGAATGGTAAGAGGATCCGAACGTCGGAATAAAAGTACTGCCTAATTAAGATTGGAAAATACGGACATAGGACAAAGTATAATTGGGTAACAGTATAAGTACACCCCTAAAAGGGGGGAAGCGGATGCGAGAGATGCAAATGTAAGATGGAGACAATCGACACTATGATATATTTGATACGGATGCTCGGGCTACAGGTAAGACTCCTTGCCGAGACAAGTTAGTAAGATCCAAAAGCCAGAAAAAGGGGTAGAAGCTAGGATGGTGATTGAGATAGGGCTGAGAATTAATTGTAGAGGTTTTAAAGGATATGACATTGGAAAGTGGAGGCTTAAAGGAGAGAATACGATAAGAGAATGATAATGAGTAACTTACGAAGACATTGTGAAAGACAACACTGCTATGCTGGATTAGAGGCTAAGATGCGGGTAATAGGGTTGTTCACTAACGATACTGCGATCTATGAGTAGTAAAGAAGAAAGATAGAAGACCTCCCATAGTAGGAAGTGAGAAAACCAAAGGAGTGAATAAAGGAAGGGAAAGGAGTATGACAAAATAGGCTATAAGCGAATGTTAGTGCGGAAGGAATATGTGAAATAGCATGAACCAGGAAGAGGAAAGACCGTGACTAAGATTGAGTATACCGTATACAAGTCGTATAAGGGTAGTTATGTTACCTATGAATATTTATACGCTAGGGATGAGACCAAGCGAATGCTTAATGAGAAAAGTTGGGATTCAGTAATAACAATATGGTTACGAGGTTTTAGGTGCATTAAGGAAAGGTGTAAAGATGGTCTAAGCTAAGTTACCGAGACAGAATTAGTGCTGAGGACAAACAGGACATGGCTATGGTTGGACCAAAGACCTATCCCGATACCGGTTGTAAGATAAGAGGGATAAAGACAAAATGAAACATAAGGATTAGTGAAGCGACGCTGAAACATTTCTTGGGCTAATTGGAGCACCTTCGCATATACTTGTAAAGGTTGCAACATAATGTGTGACCGAAAAATTGAGAGCAAGATCTGAGCAAAGAGATGATAGAAGAGTTCGAATTAAAAATAAAGAAATGACACGAGACAATGTGCCTAGAATGTTACAAGTTGAGTAAAGGGGATTATGAGATGATTTGAGCAGGATGATCAGAACTAGTGGGCTACTAAAAGAGGGTGAATTTATACGTCAAATTCTTTCAGAATTATACCGAATGATGACGTTTAAAGGCTGGACGGCTATTACAATGTGAGACTCGACGTAAAACCATATGACAACAATCGGCGTCGACACTTAGAATTCCAAATCGGCGAATGGGTATGCTTGAAGATATCACCCACGAAAGGGTAATGAGATTCGACAGGAAGGAGAAGTCTAACCCGAGATATATTGGACCTTAGTACATTGCTCGTTAGGTAAGAAGGTTGCGTACTAAAGACGTGGCTTTTGTTAAGGCACTGTGGCGAAACGATAATAAAGAGGAGATGAAGGGGAAATATGATTGGTAGATGAGATTGCATGCTATGGTAATAAAGGAAACCCCCCGAGATCCTTATAAGACCTTATGCGATTAGTTGAACATTCGAGTACGAATGTTCTAAAGGGGGGAAGGATGTTATATCCCGTATTTTGTACATTGGGATATTCCGAGCTAAGTGCGGAAAGTTATGAGCAAGGCTATTTTCCGACTTTGTTTTAAGGCATAAGCTGCTTATGATTTTATGGGTATGGAATATTAAGGAAAATTGGGGTTAAAAGTGAATTATGAAAAGTTAATTATTTTTCATGAGTTGGGCCATGGCCGTGTGGCATATGTGGGCCATGGGCACATGTGTTAATTATATGATGCTAAAAGATGACAAATTAAATCATCTTCATCATCTTCACCTTAGAAAATTCAAGAAACTTGGAGAACTTGGGAGAAAAAAAAAGAGAGCATTCGGCCATGGCTTGGCCGAATAGGGTCCCAAAAATTTGATCAAGAAAAATTATTTTCTTCTAGCTTTTCTACCAATTGGAAGGTCCTCTACAACGTGGAATGGTTATTGGAACAAGCAATCCATTCATCTTTGCAATTCACCAACCCTAGCCAAGTGGAAAGCTAAGAAGAACGTAAGGATTAATCTCCTTTTTCATGTGTTATGAATGGCTTGTGCATGTTGTAGTATGTGGAAATGAATGAGATTCATGAAATTGTGGTGTGGAAGTTGTATCCGTGTATATGTTGTTTTGGTGTAGGCATGATGAACAAATTTTATTTAGTGTTTTGGTTGATGTTGTTGTGGATTTTATGATGAAAAATGAAGATTTAATGAATTAAGTTGTGTGCGGGCTGTTTTTGGGAGCTAATGTGAATCGAATATAGTTTCTTGTATTTATAAAGATAATGTTGTTAACGTGTGGATTATGGGTATAGTTGATGGATTTGGAGGATGGAAATGTGTTGTTGTTGTTCCTATTGGAAATGGGAGGTTTCGGGTGAAGTAGTGTATTGTTTGGGTTGTTTTGAATATTGTACGGATTGTTTGAAATGTTCTTGAATCTTGTTTGAATGATCTCGGATTAGTGCTTGAATGTGCGAGCATTGGTGTTGGCTTGATTATATGTAGTTGAATTGAATGTAAGTGAATGTCGTCGCATTATGTGGGAGAAGGTTGTTAATGTTAGAATGCGTTTTAAATTGATTATTGATGTTGTTAATATGGTTGTTGGTATTGTTGTTGAAGATTTGGCCGAAGTTGAATTCTCGGGGATGTCGAATTTGGCAGGAAATACGCCTAAATTTCTGTAGATAAAGTGTTAGTTTGGAATTGGATTACTAAGTGCTTATGACTAATGGTTGGTGTCTAACGACGTTATTGTAGATTTTGAGAAGCCAAGAATTAAGTTCGGAATAGCTTAGGAAGCGGACGAGGTATGTAAAGCTTACCTTCCTTTCTTTTGGCATGTCCTAGTGTAAGTAAGCTATGACACGATCCTCGAGGTAACTCTATTCTTATGATCCGAGCATGTTTACGATTCGTATTCACCTCTTAATATTGGTATTCTTAATGTAGTAGAAATATGGTCCTTGTGTCTTTGATATGATTGAATTTCAAATGTTGCATAAACGGCTTTGTTCCTAAAGGATCTTATGTCTAAAAATGTCCGTAACTTTCATAGACAGAACCGGATTGCTTTGATGTGCTCGCAAATGATTCTATAATGACTAATGCCCGTAACTTTCATAGGCGGGCTCGGATTGGCTCGATATACTTTTATGACTTCTGAGACGTTATATGACATGTTTCGTAATGATATTTCAAGAGCCCTAAGTGTGACTACTATTCGATACTCGAACGTTGATTTGTCTACTTATCCATTGAGTCTGTAATGATGATTTGTATGCATATGGTTTCTCACTACTCGCTCGTGCGCCTCGATATGTCCTTTTCACTGCGTCCGGGCTGGGGCCGTATTCGTGCAATTCCACCGCATTGTTCACCGCGTCCCTCACGAGGGGCGGGCACGTTATATTCACCGCGTCCCCTCACTAGAGGGGCCGGGGCACGTTATATGATATGATGATAGCGCGGGGACGGATCCCCCTTATATATGTACATGATGGGGACGGATCCCTTTACCGAGTCCCTCGTTGTAGGTCGGGACACGTTATTCACCGAGTCCCTCACTAGAGGGCCGGGTACGGTATATATATATACATATATATATATATATGATGACATGCATACATGATGGTTATATGATTTTCTTCACCGAGTCCCTCACTAGAGGGTCGGGACACGTTATATGTATACATGATGGTTTTATGATATTGACATGCATGACATATGTTTTCAAAGGCAAGTCTTATGGTTTTCTGGTTATTATACTTGTTTCTGTAATTCCTATTTCGATTATGATCCTGTTTACTGTACTCCATGCTTTACATGCTCGCACATTCCGTGCATCGACCTCCTTTCTTCGGGGGCGCGTTTCGTGCCACGTAGGTGTATACGGATGAGTGAGGATGTTCCCGGTACAAGGTCGGCTCCATTTCCTCCGGAGGGCTGCCGAGTCAGAGTATTTATGTTGTGGCATCATGTTCTATGTTAGAGACTTTGCAGACAGAGTCACGTATAGTAGATGTCAGTTTTGTAAGCGGCTATGTAAGCCGATGTATCATTATGCATTATGTTACAAACTTCATACGTTTACAGGTTTTATTTGATTGGAAAAGACGAGAAGTATGTTGTTCTTTGAAAAGCTTTCCTTATGCATTCTATCATGATTTAAGTGCCCAGTATGAATATGAGTATAACGAGAGTCAGCGGATTCGCTCGGCCCTAAGTAAGGGTCGGGTGCCCATCACGCCCTATCAAAAATTTGGGCGTGACAAATATGTCTACATGATATAATTGTGTTCCTCATTAAGGTCTTGATAATTAATTTTCCAAGCCATAGATACTCTCTAATCCATTTTTTTTCTCTTCCTCTTTGTATGCATGGGACTTCATCTCGGGCCATTTGGGCCGTTACATTCTCGCATAAACCCGTTGGGCTAAGGCCCAACATCTCTTCTTCATCTAGTTCGAAAGAAATATATGAAAAGAGAAGTTAATATTTGCATGAAGGCCCAATTATGGGTAAAAATAGCTAACTGGTGGGCTTAGGTAGGCCCACCAGCCTAACTTTACCCCTTTGTTTTTTTTTTTTTTTTTTCAATTTTTATATGTATATATGTACTTGTAAAGACATGAAAAATATTGAAACCCTTATGTATGCGCAGAACTTAGGAAACACTTAGTATTTTAGGAATTCGCTCAAAACACTTTCAAAACTCAGTTAATTTTAAATTTTCGTGAAAAATGGTACTCCATTTGATTTTACTAAGGTTTAAAATTGGCTCAATGTTTTCGGATAAATTAAATGGTTTCAGAAAAAGGTTTAGTAGTAAAATGATTTGGGCCTTCCGCCTCTTTGAGGAATTTGGATGATAAAAATGGAGGATACTTAAATTGTTTGGGCCTCAAGCCCACTAATGGAACCGAAAACTGCTCTTTGCTAAGATTTTAAATTTAAGGAAAGAAATGAAGAAGTGATTTAAAGATTGTATGAAAGGATTTATTTGGTTAAAACACTTCAATCATTTGGAACGAAATTCTGGAAACTTGAAGTTAAAAAATCGTGATTGTTTTAAAATAGAAATGAATTGATTTTAATGTGGACTCAATCAATTTTTGAGCTGATCTGGGCCAAAAAGCCCAATAATATTATGGACTAAAAGCAAAGAAATTTATTGGACTGGTTTGAGATTGAGACGGATTTAGACTTAGATATGGACTGATTATATGAGCTTCATGATAAAATTAAACTTAAATCAACACTTGTGCTTTCTTTATATATATATATACACACACACACACACACACATACATACATACATATGCGTTCAAAAATCGGAGATATACTCCATATTTTTTCTACATATATGTAGAATAAAACCCATAAGAACTAAACTCATTTTATTAGAACTAGAATAGTAGTGACCCTACTCGGGAGAAATCTCGGGTGTGTGTTAGTTCGGCAATAAAGTGATTTGAAAACTTGCGCGAATTTTTAAACCTAAAAACTCCCTTTTTAAGGGGACATTTTGCCAAATTTTTCCTGAGTTTATGATAAAGAAATGAATGACATTTTGGAGGAAAACTAAACACTTTTAAGCAAATAATACATTAATCACACATTGAAGCTCATAGGTCAACCGTATTCTACGGATCTTTAATACCCGGGTGCGAAAACCTTCTCTTGGGGATCACCAGAATCCTTACCTCGAACTTTGGTACCAAAAAGATTTCTCTCTTGCTTAAAAAATCTTTTACCCAGTTTTTCTTTAATTAAATTAGGTGGCGACTCTAAAAAAAAAAACTAAATCCAATTAGAGCACCAGCAATCTTGTAGTAGCCTTTATGCTTTAACCCGCGTAAAAGCGAACCGTAACAATAGTTCTAAATGAGCAAGTTGCCGACCAATTTAGAATTCCCACTTGGAAAGAAAATGTCATTATTTTTCATAAAAGTGACATAAACTATAATCATGAACAATGCACTTTGTTATTTTCAAATTAAGCATGTTCATGAATTAGTTACAAAAAAAAAAAAAAAAAATCACAATTCTTTTTTTTTTTTTATTCAAAAAAAAAAAAAAGGATTCAGATTTGTAATAAATTCCTTTTTTTTTTTTTTTTTTTGAAAATTAAAGAATTTTAAACCTTTTAGAGTGGCCAACTTTAGACATTAATTTCTCCCTCATGTTATATCAAAATTTTACATATGATATGTCATTGGAAAGATCTTGAAAATATCTTTCCAATGATATATGGCTATTCTATAATATTGGCAATGGTTGGACAAAATTTCGTCAAAACTTCAGGCACTTGTGCAAAAAATTTTAGATTTCTTTTTATTCGGAGCAATCAACTTTTAATGCTCATATCTCCTTCATTCGATATCGAAATTTTATAAATAATATATCGTTAGAAAGCTATCGAATATATCTTGTCAGCAAAATAAGTCTCGAATACTTAAGCAACAAACACAAGGAGATAATACAGTTGAAAGTATGAATGTTAATCATGTTAATTTTTCATAAAAATTTCAATATCTTTCAAATGAAAATAGCATTGTCCACTAAATTTTACTCATAGAATGGTGAAATTAAACACATTTATACTGTGCTCCGATGCTAATGAAGGAATTTGAAGTCGGAGATTTATGCAGAATAATATATACTTTCTTCTCTAGGATTGATGTGTGTTACTACCACCAATTGCTAAACGGTTCCTTACAAGATCACTCGTGGAGTCTTGTAAATTATCCACAACAATCACATTCTTATTCCAAGGATGTTTTTCTCTCTACTTTGTGGTGTATTTGGATGACCTCAAGCCACCTCTTTTATAGGACAATATTGAAACTTGTAACTCCACTTCAATTCAAGAGTTACATCACCCCTTATCCCTTAACTCTCACTTCATTCATGAATCACATAACTCTTCCTCTTTTTACTATAGGGAGTTATTTAGTGGAGTTGTAACTTGCCTTCATGAATGAAGCAATATGTGTGTTTTCCCTTCAATGGATGTATATCCGTCTCTAACAGGTATTTATCCAAGTCATGTATATTTATTATAGTTAAATGATATAAAAATATATATTAATTAATCATAGTTTTCCTTAACTACCCTTATTTGTCAATTACCAACACATTATTAAGCACCTTCCCAATCTGTTTCTCCTTAAATATCCTTATTTGTCAATGACCAACATATTAAAAGATGAGCTTTTTCGTCATTCTACAAAATTGTTGAGCACCTTTCCAATCTCTTTCTCCTCATCTCCCGTGATTACATTTATCAATCAAAAATTGCAACATCCCTCACTCTAATCTACAACAAAATCATCTTCTTTGAGAAATCATCCTTTTTTGGCAAAAAGATTTTCGGTCCCTGAGCAATTCTCCGATCTTCTTCCAGCAATTCATAGGTGCAAATTATTTACAGCCCATCCCTCTAATAGTTGATTTTATCAAAACTTTTTTTTTTTTTTTTTGTCCATGAAAGATTCCACGAGAGCCTCCATTAAAGTTATTTATTTCTATCTGGAAATTTAAGGTTGCTTCATGTGAAAATGCTCACCCTAATTTTTTATTTTATTTCTGCCGATTGATTTTTGGGTTGTCGGTTGAAGGAGAGAATGCTGGGATAGAAGAAAAATTCAAAATTCTTTCAATGTTATTGAACAAGAAAGATTCTGCCATGGATGCTTAGGGCAAGAATTATTTCAAATGGGTCTGTCTGTGGGCGAACCGAAAGAAAAAGGAGACAACAGCTTAGTTTTTTTGGCTAAAATGACGAAAAAGCCCATCTTTTAATGTGTTGGTAATCGACAAATAAGGGTATTTAAGGAAAATAAAAAGTGAGTACATTGCTAACCTACAACCTTTATTTTGTTGGTTAGCAAAACCCATATATATATATATATATATATATATATATATATATATGCGCATATGGGATCGGATGAAATTGCAATAATTAAGAGAATACATTAAATCACTCCTAAATTATCTCCAAAACTCACATTAGCAGTGTAACTTTACGGGCGTTTAAGTCCCCTTCTATTCTTGTCGATAGTATATTAAATATCCCATTAAGAGGTGACATGGCAAAGAAAGTTCACTCACCTTCCTAAATGCGAGTAAGAAAATACATAAAATCACCCCTAGATTTGTCTTCAAAACTCATTTTAGCACTGTAACTTTACGGGCATTTAAGTCCCCCCTATTATTGTCGATAGTGTAGTAAATATCCCTTATCCCTTAAGAGATGACATGACAGAGAAAATGAGTTCACCTTTCTAAAGGCGAGTGAGAAGAGAAAAAAAAAATTAAAAAATTGACAAAATTATACACATGTCATTTTGTAATTGGATGACATAGAACTAATTATTATTTACTAATTTTCGTAATATTCCCTTTCCATTTTAAAACTTCTCTTTCTTTTCTCTTTGCGTTAAGTATGCTATGCCATCTCCGATGACTCGTCCGGCGCCTGAAAATTAAAACTCTATTCCCTAAATCTGGGAAATTTTCCTAGGAATAAACTGCCAGTAGCCAGAGTTGTGACCAGTAGAATACAATGACCAATGAGACCTCCACCAGTTAGCTCTATCAACAACAATTGAATTAAAGCTTTGTGCTTTGAAATTCGGAGCAGACGTGGAATTAAAATTATTAGAATTCTGATGTGGCGCTGACATGGCAGTGAGTGTATTACACTATCAATATCGAGATTGACTATTTAGTTTTAAGGGGCAATTAATTTCCCTACTAACAAGAATAGGGGGGTGTTTAAATGCCCATAAAGTTATATTACTAAAGTGAGTTTTCGGGACAAATTTAGGGTATAATTTCAGAGACCTCTCCTCAGGTTTGACTTCATTTCACTCATCTCCCTTGTGGTTTGCGATATTATGCTTACCTCCCTTATTTTGATTTTTTATAAAAATTCATATAACTTATTAATTATTAATATAAAAAATTATGATCCGACTAATTTGCCCTTTCTTATTTACTATTCATTTTTAAACTTTTTAAAAATCCCTTTAGAATAATTCTTTTTCCATTTTCCATTAAAACTTATTTTGTATAAAAATGGTCTTATTATTTATACTATTCGTGGTAAAATCGCTTATAATAGTGTCCGCAACTAGGACAAAATATTTTAAAAAATAAGAATGTTATTTTAATATGACTTTAATTATTGAATGGGAAAAGAAGATGATTAAATTAGAACAAAGTGTGTGTTAATTTGTTTGTATTCCAGCCGATGCGTTTTAAGTTATACAACTTTCCAATATTTGATATAAAACTCTTCATTTTCAATAAAATTAGTCAAACAAATTAATTTTCTGTATCGCAGAGATCTTGACAAATAATGAATAAAAATAATTCTTTTACTAAATTCATAAAAAGGATGCTTCGAACTTCATGATTCTAGTGGTTCTGGGAACTCTTAGCATGTTTGGTGCGTTGTATATATTTTATCTTTATAGTTGGCTCATTATCATAACAAGTTTAGCAGAATGGGTTTTGGGAGATGGAAAATTATTTTAATGGAAGATGAAACGGAATTTGTTTAAAAAAACTTTTTACAAAATAAACTAAATAATAGGATATACTAAAAAGAAGGGTAAATTAGTCAGATCATAACTTTTTTCATTAATAATTAATAAGTTAAATCAATTGTTACAAAAAAATCAAAATAAAGAAGGTAAACGTAATATTATAAATCACATGAGCGGTAAGCGAAGAGAAACCAAACCAGAGGAAAGATCTCTGAAATTATCCCCAGAACCATATACATTCCCTCCCCAGCTGTTAGCTCAAGTAAATATTGTATTTGCGAATAATTGAAGGATACATGTAAATTTGTCCGTCCAACTAAGTTTGGGACCAATTCAATAATATCAAATTTTGTTCTTGCCCTAAATGCTTGTAAATAATGGAAAAGACAAAAAGTCATCTATAATTCATTCTTGGGTACATGTCAATTTGTCCGTCCAACTAAGTTTGGGACCAATTCAATAATATCAAATTTTGTTCTTGTCCTAAATGCTTGTAAATAATTGAAAAGACAAAAGGTCGGCTATAATTCATTCTTCTGCTCCCACCGTTCACTTTTACTTATTCAAGATTCTAAAAATACATTTTTATTTTTGCTTATCACTTTTAGCATATCAAGAGAAGATAATTTATTTATTTATGTTTTGCTCATAATATTAATTACTCATTTCAAATTATTTTTCAAGTCCAATAAAAATATGCACCAATTAATATGGGTATCATAGTAAATTATACACTTCATTTATTATTTCTTAAGAGATGTGTAAAATTTATAGTGGATAAGTAAAAGTGAACGGAGTGAGTAGTTCTGTAGCGCCAAAGTTGTTTCTGCAAAAAAAATTCTTAAAGGGGACAAAATATCAGTGGTTTCAAGTTTTCTTATTTGTGGAAATCTCCGTGAATTAAAGAGTGTTTGTGTACTGACTCAACTCAAAATATAGGATTCTATTTCCATTTTCTTACCATTATATTTTTTTTTATATTCACATGAAGTAAGAAATTTATATATATAATTTTTAGCAATGCAGATTATGATGTCGTCTTTTAACCCGTAACATCAGTTTGCTTCTAATTTTCTTTGTCGTCTTTGAATAATTGAGCAATTGAATAGACTGTGATTGTACATATTTAATAGTACGATGTTCCTATTTTCTTAACTTTCGTTTTACGTGAACTAGTAATTTAATATTCTCTCAGTTCAATTTATATAATAAACTTTCCTTTAGTCTGTTCAAAATGAATGATACATTTTTATATTTAAAAATAATTTAATTTAAAAATTTTTCTTTACCCTTAATGAAATGATTCTGTTCACACAAATATTTATGATTATTTTAGACTATAAATTTTAAAAGTCTTTTTTTTAATTTTTTTATCTAATCAAATTATATCATATATATTGAGACGAAGAGAGTATGGTTTTACGAGGCAATTTGACGTCGTATGTGACATTGAATGCTCCCAACTTTTTTTGTCGTCTTTGGATAGTTGTGCAATTATTGAGACTTTTTTTTTTCCTTTGAATTCATAATTGAACTATCCAGAATATGTGGATAAGCATTATCACACCAAATTATTATTGAGACTCCATTGTACAAAACAATACTTTATTTTAATTTATTTACTTTTTCACTCTTTTAATAAATGGCTCTCAGCCGAAGAACGAGGATTATGAATTGATCGGATGCTTTAAAAAAAAAAAAAAAAAAAAAATCAATGGAGAGGAAGGAGAGGGAGAGATAGATTTCGCAACAAACATAAGTAAAAGAAATGCTTATATTAATGGATCTATATCAGTTTACATCAATGCCATGGAATCTAAGAAAGCAATTGAAGAAGCACAAAGGAAAATTCAAAATTATCATAGTGAGGTTACATACTGTTATAGGGAAGGCAATGCAGTTGTAGATGCATTAGCCAAGCTTGCAGCTGCAAATCCAAATTCTTATGAGATGTTCTTTGGGAAGGACTTATTAGAAACCACCAGAGGACCTCTGAGGATGGACAAGCTACACTTAGCATCGTTCAAGTTCAAGAAAAGTAAACACTTTGGTTGGTATTTTGAGCCACCTTGAGCTCTCTAAACTAGGGAAGGGTCCTCTACTGCATAGAAACCTTCCCCCACCCCCTTTCCATTTGCATTCCTGTTTAGAGTCAATGGCTATCCCTTGGTAATTTAGTGCTTTTTTCCATGTTGCAGACGGTGTTTGTGCCTCGTGAAGGTGTAGGCCTATGTCGCTTGCACGCGAATACAATATATTTTGTTTGCGCACATACAGTAGTGTATCCGCTACATTTTGAGACTAACTGTTGCTACGTTTCGTAAATACACAAACTATCACTATGTTTCGTATCACAAAAAATCGATACGATAATTTACTCCTCCTTGGGTCGTTGTAAGTCCAACAAACTAACAGAGGGAAATCTAGAAAATGATACAAAGAAACGTTTTATTAATTCTTTCAATTATTTTTACGTGCTTCTTCTTCTTTCTCCTTTTTAATGCCATCCCCAGTAGCTTCCTTCTTTTTTTCTCCCCGGTGACTCGAAACCACGATCTTCAGTTGGGTTGAACGTGAAGGGTGCTTACCACCTGATTAACTCTCAATGCATGTGAAACATGTCCTTTCTCCAGTATCATTATCCGTTCATAGTGGGGAGACTTGTCCTTTTTCTATTGTTTTGCTTGTCTATATCTGTTATTTCTTGTTGGTAGAGTGTATCTGTCACTTCTAGATTTTCACGTCGGTATGGAGTCCGGAGCCTAAACGGTATAAAAATACACGGTATAAACTAAAAGGGGATAGCCAAAAATATATATATCAAAAGGGGTATAACGTGGACTGATCCACGTTATACTGCTAACTTTTTTTTTCCTCATGTAATCACAAAACGAAAAAAAAAAAAAATTGTATAACGTGGACTGATCCACGTTATACAAAATTATTTGTATAATGTGGTGATGTCCACGTTATACCCTGAGGCCAAATTGCTCTTCTAGCTATTCTTGAACACTCATATCTTCTTCTAATTTTGTTCAACTTTTCTCTTTCTTCTTTTCTTTCTATTTTGCAAATTTAAATTCTCAAGTGAATTCTTCTTGCAATTTTACTTTTTTTTTTTTTTTAACTTACATAATATGAAAATTGAACGATCTGAAATGGAATATGATGGTATAGGATCCCAATTAATAATGACGATCTTTAGCATTAGGCATCATAATTAATAAACAATCTCCTTTGTAGAATAAAATGTGGTTGGAATGTAAAACTATTTTTTCTCTTTCCTTGTAAGAAAGAATTAGGAAAGAAAAATTCTCTCAAAATAGCATTTAAAACTTTTACTAACTAATTTAAGGGCAACTTACACAAATGACTACACTTTGGGTTTTTTCCAAGCATAGCTACACTTTTGCTAATTACATTTCGTAGCTACAGTAATGTGTATTCGAATTCGGTTGTATTTCATTGTATTCAATTTGGACGTATTCAATTAAGCTGGATTCATTCCTAACTAATTTTACATTGTATTCAAAATACAACCGAAATGTAAAATTAGTTAGGAATGAATCCAGCTTAATTGAATATGTCCGAATTGAATACAATGAAATACAACCGAATTCGAATACACGTTACTGTAGCTACGAAATGTAATTAGCAAAAGTGTAGCTATGTTTGGAAAAACCCCAAAGTGTAGTCATTTGTGTAAGTTGCCCTTAAATTAGTTAGTAAAAGTTTTAAATGCTATTTTGAGAGAATTTTTCTTTCCTAATTCTTTCTTCTTCTTTCTTACAAGGAAAGAGAAAAAAATAGTTTTACATTCCAACCACATTTTATTCTACAAAGGAGATTGTTTATTAATTATGATGCCTAATGCCAAAGATCGTCATTATTAATTGGGATCCTATACCATCATATTCCATTTCAGATCGTTCAATTTTCATATTATGTAAGTTAAAAAAAAAAATGTAAAATTGCAAGAAGAATTCACTTGAGGATTTAAATTTGCAAAATAGAAAGAAAAGAAGAAAGAGAAAAGTTGAACAAAATTAGAAGAAGATATGAGTGTTCAAGAATTGCTAGAAGAGCAATTTGGCCTCAGGGTATAACGTGGACATCACCACGTTATACAAATAATTTTGTATAAGTGGATCAGTCCACGTTTTACAAATATATTTTATAAAACGTGGACTGATCCACGTTATACAAAATTATTTGTATAACGTGGATCAGTCCACGTTATACAATTTTTTTTTTTTTTTTTGGTTTTGTGATTCTGACAGAGGGGAAAAAAAAGTTGGGGTATAACGTGGATCAGTCCACGTTATACCCCTTTTGGTATATATATTTTTGGCTACCCCCTTTTAGTTTATACCGTGTATTTTTATACCCTTTAGGCTCCGGACTCTCTAGGATCATAATTTGTTTTGAAATATTTTTTCATAAATATATATATAGGGAAGAGGATTAAAAAGTGGAATTGAACCTTCACTAACAAGGTCAAAGTTTAAATAGCCAATCAATTCAACTACTAAGATTCTCCTTCGAGATCAAGAGTGTCAAGGGGGTGAGGTCATAAGCTGACTTTGGATGGGGAAAATGGGTTGCATTTGTTTTGGTAAATAACGATTTTATTAATACCAAAAGTAATAGTTACAAAGCTAGACAGGACAGACCACCTGTCTCTCAAAAAAAAATAAACAGACCAAGACTCACCTTACAAGGAGCCTAACGACAATCTATAGAGCAAATTATCATTATCAAATCAGAAAGACTGCAGATTGGTTTCCAAATTACATCAGCCCAACAATCTTCATGGCATGGTATTCAGGAGGAATAATGGAGCTTGGCACCTTGATAGTGCACTGCTTTTATATGGATATGTACCGCAATCTCCCTACACACTCTGTCACTTTGATAAATTTTCTTTTGAAATCTGATGCCATTCCTCTCTTTCCAGATTGATGCAACCACCATAGCCAAACTGTATAAATGCCCACAGAAGCCAAACTATTTACCCATATTCCCACACGATTCTTCGTGCATTGGAAATGTCAAATACAAGTGCAGTAAGTTGTGAGTTATTTTCTTTCATTGTAGTATATTGTGAGTTATTTTCTTTCGTTTTTTGTTGATTTATCTTATTCCATACGCAATTTGGCTTCTTTCTTTTAGTTTTTTTAATTTTATATTTTCTTTCCTTTTTCCTTTTATTTATTTATTTATTTTTCTAATTTCATTTAATTCTTTTTTCTTTTTCTTTTTTCATAATCTAATTTCATTAACTCTTTTTGCTCCTTTTCTTTATTTATTTTCTATACAATTAAAGAAAAAAGAAAATTGAAATGGTAAACATTCGTTTACCTTTTTGTAATATAACTTTCGTTTTTCTTTTTCTCTAAATCAGTTATTAGAATAACTTATAGAACGAATAAAAAGTGTGTTCTATAAGATGAAAACTTGAAATAATACAAACACTGTATTAGAAAATAATGCAAAAGGACGGAAAGAAAAAAAGTAAAAAAGAGATAAAACCAAAAGTAAAGAGGTTTGGCCCTAATGAAATGTTTTTATTCATGAGTTGTCGGTATATAGCGCACATAAAAAATGTATTTTATACGTACGTACTAGATATGACAGCTCCTAACTATTTACCACAATAAAACAAAAACAAAAAAAAAAAAAAAAAAAAAACTCCTAAGTATTATGTCGTTCAATTTAATAAATGCAGAGACGAATCCAGGATTTCATGAGGATGGGTTCACCATCGCTTTGGAAAATAATGGCAAAAATTAAAAAAATTGCATGAGCTGGGGATTGAACCCATGACCTTCAGAATTCAAAGATAACCTTTGATCAGTGCTCCGCTCATTCCATTATCATCATGTGTTCACTTAGTCAATATTAGATATATTTTCAGAATTATACACATAATATATCGAGATTAGTCGAGTGACCATGTATTCACGTGATCCAAAATTTACACACAAATTCGCCCCTGACTAAATAGGTGCTTGAAACCAACCAACCATCATGCTTTTACTCTTAGATCTGTCATATTTAATTACTCCTCGTCTCAATTTATGTTATAATTTTCGTTTATCTAGAGTCAATTTCACTAATCTTTAAAGCTAAATTGAACTAGATTAACTAATAATTTAAAATAAAAAATTTAGATATTTAAAAATTATACGAAAAATATTATATGATGCAAATGAATAAATACACTTTAAGGTGTTGGTTAAAATAAGCACGGTTTGAATCTCGAGAAGCGAAAAGTATCGCATAAATTAAGACGGTATGAGTATTTGATCTTATCTTAAAATGAGAAGTAGACAAGCTCATTTCTTTAAAAAGTATATACGGAATAGGATCAAAAATGTCCCTTACGTACTAAAAATAAAAATAGCTAAAAGATGTTCCCCTTCCATCTATTGGATCAAATTTGCACCTCCTTCTATCTGTTGAATAAAAAATGCGTATTAGAAATTGAATGACCGGCTAGGTTGTTTTGAGCTTTTGGACTCATTTTTCTAATAGACACTACTAAAAAACTGCCAAAAACCGACGGAAAAAACCAACTGACCGCGTTGGTTTTTTCAATGAAACCGACGGGTAACCGATCCTTTACGGTCCGTCGGTTTACATAGTGTCGCTTTTTGAAAACTGACGGACCACGTCAATTTTTTGCGACAGACTGCGTCGCTTACGTGGTCCGACGGTTTTTATCCAATAATTAAAAAAATTAAAAAATTAAAAAAATCGACAGACTGCGTCAGTTTTTTTAATTTCTAATTTTTTTAGCTTAAATAAAAATAATATAAATTTTATGAAAGGTTTTTTATTTATTTTTGTTTTTTAAATAAGAAACCGACACGGTTGCGTCGCTTTTTTTCGTTTTCCGGAAAATTTTCTCGCATGCAATTGCCGCATTTTCGCGCAGCCACACTCGCACAAAAACCGCACTAAAAGTGCCGCTCAAAACTAGCATTAAAATGCTCCAAATCAATTCTAAAAGAGCTACAACACATAAGATCACCCTAATTAATAATAAAACACATCAAATACGATCTAAATAAACCTTCAAAGTTAAAAAATATTTAAATGTCCAACCAAAAGTACCATTAACTAGTTTTAACATAAGTCCATTATTAAATCCAAACTACTACAACTGATCATCCGGTGTCCGGCCTACGTAATCACCGCCATCATCATCTTCTATATCTTTGGGGGGGAGGAGGGGGGGGGGGGAGGGGAGAAGGGGGCACACCAAATTGTCCACATGCAATGTGGCTTTTAACTTGTGTCATGAACGATTCAAGGTTCGTTTTCATGGAGTTACTTTCCTCAACTCTTTTTGCTTCAGTCTCAGCTAATTTCCTATTAAGTTCAGCGATTTGCTGCGCCATAGCTGTGTCCTGAACACCATCAACTCCCTCGGTTTGTCAAGAAGACCCTTCACCTTGCAATCCTGACCGAAGGTGACTTAAGTTTTTCCTTGGGCCTAGACCGTAGGCTTTATCCTTTTGTACTCCCCCAACTGCTCTACACCAAAAATCTATCTCTAATTCCGATGGAGGACGGCTCAGCTGCTCAGGCTGAGTTTGGTTGTACTGGTTCATATCATCCACAAATTGCGTCTGTATATTAAAAAAATGAAACTTAGTATATAAAGAATATATCATAATTAAACTTATATAGAATTACTTAGATAATAAAATTATCACTTACATAGGAATCACGAGCCCTGTCCTCAACCCATACGATCGGACTCGACTTCTACTTCTTCTTTTTTATGTGGGTCTTTAGGAATAACTGATCCTGAGTCGGCATCTGTCCCGTAGCCTTTTTTCGCAAAAAAAAAAAAAAAAAAAAAAAAAAAAAAAAAAAATTAAAGATAAAATTAATAACTCAATAATGATATATTGATCGTAAGTAACTTTAAAAGTATAAAACTACTTACCATTGTCCTATCCACGTGCCCCTGACTTCTTGCATCCGCAGTGTGCAAAGAGCCACCTTTCTAGGACGCACGGGCAGCCTTTACCTGCTCAGACTTGGCGATAAACTCAGGAGTTCGCCAATATGCCATAAGTTTCTCCCACTGTTCGGCGTTTAGCCATTGGGGCTTCCTCATATACCTTCTAGCCCTCAAAAACCAATCAGACAACGTTGCACTCCCCTTCCTCTCAAAGTTCGCATCAACCCTGTCATTGTCCATTGGATTTCATGTACAATACATCTGCAAATCAAATAGTTAACGTTAGATAATTTATATAAAAGTAAATTCAAGTTACGAAATGTATAATAAAATGCATACACTAAACTCTCTAAACATAGCCTGTCGAGTATCATATGGGATTTCACCCCATGAAGTATAAAATCGATCACCATAAAGCCTCCGAACAATATCCAGCAAGGCTTTTGTAGTTTCATGATCTGGATAGTACTTGCAGTTAAAAAATTTAATGCATATAAGATTAAGATGAAAAAAACTTTAGGAAAACTTAATAAAAGACAATCTTATCCAGCTGCCTCAGGCACGATGAAAACCTGACCGATCGAATTTCTATCTCTCGGCTGTAAACAATGATATACCCGTGCCTGTACAGGAACTGGTGCAGGTGCAGGTGTAGATACTGGAGGACGAAGATGGGTCTGAGACTGGCTGGATGGTAGTGACTCAGGCTCAGAGCTGCTATCTCTAAGGCGCAAATTAGATACACTGGGAGGTGTACCACTTGGAGAAGGAGAAGGAGACAAAGTGGCCAACGTGCTAGGAGATCTGCAACGTGGTGGGCAATACATAGGTGTAGGTATAAAAGTAGGATTGGTAAATGATGCAGGCTGAGGTGGTGCCTGCTGAAAGACCCACTAACAGGGGACCGGGGCTCCGTAGAAGAGCTAGGCATAAAAAAGGAAGTGGAGTAAAGCTATACGTAGAGCGGAGGGAATGGGTGGCTGCTAGTAGTGTAGGATCTATAGGTCTCTTATCTTTTTCTTACTAGTACCTCCACCTCCACCTCTATCTCTACCTCTACCTTGATCAATCGCTTGCCGATGACATCCGCATACGTAAAGTTAATAACGTTAGAATAAAAATTTAACAAGTATAGAATTGTGTTATTATCAAGTATAGAATAAACTAACATGCAACTAGCCATCCTCCCACTCATCCTCGCTTGTTTCATTTTCATCAGATGATTCTTCCCCATTGCTTCTTTCAGGTCCATCGGTCGATTCTTCCTCAATATTTTCTATGATAGTTACATCATCTTCATCAACTTCTTCTAATATGTGTTGAGGATGTTCCAGACTATTTTCTAACTTTGCGTCCACTGTTTGATGAACAAATGGTACATCATTTTGATACGCCACATCTAATGTATTATTGACCTCAATCCTCCCCACAGGATATGTCTTTATAACCACCCACCAATCAGCCTTATCCCTATGCAAAGGATATGGAGCATAATACACTTGCTTAGCATTTTGTGCAACTATAAAGGGATCATAGCGATAGTATTGTCTTGTGTGTTTGACTTCAATTACGTTATGTTCACGATTCATCCTTGTACCTCTTTGGCTTGGATCAAAGTAATTTTTTTCAATATGCATCACATCAAGATTGCCGTAGAAGATTATCCTTCCAATATGGTAACTCCCAGAATATGCACTGTTTAGTCCAATTCTGTTCAACACCATAACCAGATAGTCTATAAGGGGCAACTTCTGTGACCTTAGGCAAGTGACAAACCCTCCCCCAAATTTCTTCTCCTGAAAATGTTCGAGGTGGGGAATCATTTTCAGTTTTATTCTTTCTAAATGCTTGTTTCATTTTCCTGAATTGGTGATCCATAGGCAAGAACTGACGATGACAATCAAACCATGAATTTTTGTGGCCATGTATTAACGTGAAAGCTTTACTATTTTCCATGCAATGAGGACAAGCAAGCTTTCCAGCAGTCATCCAACCAGACAACATCCCATACGCAGGAAAATCGTTAATAGTCCACATTAAAGAAGCACGCATATTGAAATCGCTCTTAGTTGATACATTATATGTCACTACACCTTCACACCACAATTGTTTTAACCCATCAATCAAAGGTTGTAGATAGACATCAATCAAAACTTTTGGATTATGAGGACTAGGGATAACACAATTTAGGAATATGTAGGGACTTGTCATACACATCTCAGGTGGTAGATTATATGGAGTAAGAAATACAGGCCAAAAAGAATAAGGTGCCGCCGAAACAGAGTATGGTGTGAAAATATCCGCACACAAACCCAAACGAATGTTTCTTGGTTCACTAGCAAAATCAGGATACGTTCTGTCAAAATGTTTCCACACTTCTCTATCCGATGGATGACACATAACACCAGGCGTCCTTCTATTTTTGTTGTGCCATCTCACGTGAGAAACAAGACTCGACAATGCAAACAACCTTTTTAACTTGGGTATAATAGGTAAATAATGCATCGCCTTAATTGGAACCATCTTCCCACTAGGTGTCTGCTTATAACGCACATGTCCACATAATTCACATTTATTTAAATCAGCATCTTGTTTATAGAACAACATACAACCGTTTGGACAACAATGAATTCTATCATACGACACTCCTAATTTGGAAACCAATCTCTTTGCTTCATAGTAACTCTTAGGTATGTCGAATTCTGGACTAACTAATTCCTCCACAAGCTTAATCATTGAGTCCATAGTAACTTTAGCAACAGTCTAATCTTATTTGATATTAATCATTCTAACTGCAACAGACAACTTAGAATGCTGACTCCCTACCCAAAGTGGACGACTAGCCTCTTCTAATTCTTGAGAGAAGCACGTTGCTTCTTCATTAGGAGGTTTCTCAAAATTTTGCTCAGGTTCAAACCCAGACTGTACGCCAAAAGCATCATTAATCATATCATTAACTCTATCATATTGGACATGACTATATTCTTGCGACATACTACTTTCACCAACAACCATATTATAAAATAGACCATTGACCCCATCAGTCTCTCCATGATCAGTCCAACCATAATATTTCTGTTTAAACCTACGACTATATAAACGAACCCTAACCGCTTTCAGTTTCAAATACTTCATACACCGGCAATGAGAACAAGGACACCTAATTACCCCTTCATTTTGAAAAGGGTGAAGTAACATTGCATGTGTGATAAACCCATCAACTTCAACAAATTCATCATGTACACCCACACGATTATTATTATTCATATTATACATCCACACGATTACTATTATTCATATTATACATCCACATATGATCCATCTACAAGAATATACCCCAAATTATTGAGGTTATAGAAATATATTATAACTTAAGAATTCTAACTTAAAATATAACTTGAGAAAACACAATCCCAACCAATTCTAACTTTGAATTCTCAATAACAATTCTAACTTTAATAACTTATGGATTCTAACTTTAATATAACTTTTAAAAGCACAATCCCAACCAATTCTAACTTTAATAACTTATGGATTCTAACTCTAATTCCAAAAATTGAAAAGTAAATCTAATCAAATAAAGTCTACATTTTAGTTTAGAGGTTATAAAAATATTATAACTTAACAATTCTAACCTTGAAAAGCACAATCCCAACCAATTCTAACTAAGCTAACACAAATACATTGACAATGAACGTAAACAATAGCACAAATATATATATATATATATATATATATATATATATATATTATAACTTAACAATTCTAACCTTGAAAAGCACAATCCCAACCAATTCTAACTAAGCTAACACAAATACATTGACAATGAACGTAAAAAAATAGCATAAATATATATATATATATATATATATATATATATATATATATATATATAAAACTAGTCAAATAAAGTTTATATTTTTTCACAAATTGAACATCAATAATTTAAGCAAGCACAATACCTACCAATTCTAACTTTGAATTCTCAATAACAACTCTAGCTTTAATAACTTATGGATTCTAACTTTAATATAACTTTGAAAAACATAATCCCAACCAATTCTAACTTTGAATTCTCAATAACAATTCTAACTTTAATAACTTATGGATTCTAACTTTAATTCTAAAAATTGAAAAGTAAATCTAGTCAAATAAAGTCTACATTTTAGTTTTGAGGTTATAGAAATATTATAACTTAATAATTCTAACCTTGAAAGGCACAATCCCAAGCAATTCTAAAAATTGAAAAGTAAATCTAGTGAAATAAAGTCTACATTTTAGTTTTGAGGTTACAGAAATACTATAACTTAGCAATTCTAACTTTGAAAAGCACAATATTAACCAATTCTAGTTTTGAATGATCAATAACAATTTTAATAACTTATGGATTCTAACAAAAAGCACAATCCAACCAAAAAAAAACTAGTCAGATAATTAAAGTATACATTTTTGCACATATTCAATATCAGTAATATTACAAACAATGATAACTAAGCTAACACAAATACATTGACAATGAACATAAAATATAGCACAATCTCAAGCAAAAAAGAAAAAAAAAAAACAGAAAAAGAAAAAAAAAGAAAAGTAAACTAGTCAAAGAAGTTTACATTTTTTCAAAAATTCAACATTAATAACATTGCAAATGATGTTTAACAAAGCTAAATAGACTAACATTAGGCCTAAAATCTACAAATAAAACTAAAATTGAAAGAATTTTAAAATCCCTAATTTAAAAGAAACTAACCTCAATTTATTAAGTTAAAAACGGGTCTAGGGTGGGTGGGGGCGGGCTACGCAGGCGGCCGGGAAATGGGCGGCGGGGCTGGGTGGAGGGGGGCTGGGGGAGCTGCGGGTAGGGTTTTAGGGGAATGGGGAGTTTTGTTTGGGAAGAGGAGGAGAAATGAGAAATAAACCTGTCTGGCCATTTTGTTGAAAAAAAAAAAAATCAACGGACAAAACCGACCGTGTCCGTCAATTTTTTTTAAATGTTGACCAGTATTTGACCACAAATAAGAAAATAAAAAAAATGCCCCTGTCCGTCGGTTTCTTAAAAAAAATTTAATTAATTTTTAAAAAACAAAATGAATTGCAAATTATTTAAAATATTTTTATAAATAAAAACGAAATGTTCCGTTGGTTTTATATTAATTATTATTATTATTTTTTAATAAAATTGACTTGGGACGTCGGGTTTTTTTTTTGGCGAAAATATATTTCCAAAATTCTGGCAAAAAACCGACGTCGTTTGTTGGTTTTCTAATTAAGAAAATTAAAAATACAAAAAACTGACGCAATGAGTCGGTTTTCCGATTTGGCAATTTTTTAGTAGTGAGACCATTTCCTGTAGCTTTAAAATAATATTTGTAACTTGAGAGGATTGGTAACACAGTTCACGAGACAATCTGTTGAGTATTGGAGAAGAAAATCTAAATTGGAAGTTATTAATAAAGAAATGGAAAGGTTTGATCAAAGTCAACATCAGAGGTTAATAAATTCGAATCGGCGTTTCGTCGATTCCATGAGGTCCAAAACGTGATTTATTACTTAGTCGAGTAGTTAGTTTGGATACCAAGGGGCTCGAGTCTGATTTGGATCTTTGGTTGAGAAACTAGTTAAGTAAACGAATTAGAATTGACTAAGGCTAACATTGGGTCAAGGTGACCCAGGTTCGGTATTTTGAGTGCGTGAGCAAGTTCGTAGCGTATTTTATCACTGAAATGCATATTTTGTTTGTGTCCGGGAGGTGCTGAATGAGTTTCGGTGCATTTGGAGGAAGTTCGGAGGAAATTCAAAAGTGCTGAATCATGGTTTTCTATACTTTAGCAGTGAATTTCTCTAATTAAATCTATAAAGAAGTCCATCCTTCATTTAAGAAATACGTTACATTGACTCTCGAATCAAGGCGAACAACACAGAGATTAGAATAAAAGGATACTAATGTTTTCTCTCATTTGATGTGCCCTCATCTGTTGTACTCACAAAATATCAATAAAAAAAAATTCTCTCATATTTGTTTTTTGATTACAGCTATTTATTTTCTGCCAGCAAAATTTATCACGAACAAATTTTTGGCATGCCCAGTGGGACCAACGCTACCCTTCATCTCTTTATCTCACAAATCAGATCTGCAAATTGTGAGATCTAATGCTATGATGGCCTTAGAAAACTATTAAGGCGCTGAAGAAATCTATGAAGGACAAAGATATTCAAATAGCCCATCTGATGAACAAATTGGAATCTTGCGTACCTTGGTGATTCAAGTCACAACCCAACACCATGAGAAAAAGATGTTAAATCTACCACAAATTTGTCCAACACTCAAAGTACAAATCAAGTTGCTTCACTTGCGACGTTGTCTGTCCAACAACTACAAGACATGATAACAAACACCATCAGGGTTCAATATGGGAGATCATCATAAAGCTCATTGTACTAGTCTAAACCTTACACCAAAAGAATTGATTGTCTACCTATGCTAATTTGATATCAACCACCAAATTTGCAACAATTCGAAGGCAAAGGAACCCCAAGACAGCACGCAACACATTTTGTGGAGACTAGTAGCAATGCTGGTATGTACGGAGATCATCGTGTCAAACAGTTTGTTCACTTGCTGAAGGGAAATGCCTTTGATTGGTGCATCGATCTCGAACGAGAATCAATTGATAGTTGAAAGCAACTTGAAAAGGAATTCCTCAATCGTTTTTACAGTACACATCAAACTGTAAGCATGATAGAGTTGACAGCCACTAAGCAATGAAAGGATGAACCAATGATTAACTACATCAAGCGTTGGTGAGCATTGAGTTTGGATTGTAAAGATCTCCTCTCAGAAACATTTGCTGTTGAGATGTACATCCAAGGAATGTATTGTGGTCTTGCATACATTCTCCAAAGTCTTAATCCACAAACTTTTAAAGAATTGGCAACACAAGAACATGACATGGAATTGAGTATTATGGCCCATGGAAAGGCTTTACCTGTTTTTAATCCAAGGAATGAAGAAAAAGAATTCAAGCGATCATCGAAGCACTAAATTGAAGAAACCATAGTGGTAGGAGAAATATTAGTAAAAGTAGCCACCGAACAAAAATGAAGGAAAAAGTCACAAGTCAACATGCCCCAAAAGAAAAGCATCATTCAGCCTTGAAGGAGTTAGAAGAAAAATCTTACCATTTTCCTGATGTCCCTTCAGTTCTTTATGAGTTGCTAATCAAGATGGTTATTGGACTTTCTGCATCAAAACGACCTAAAGAAGCCAATAAAGTCAATGGTCCCAAGTATTGGCAATTCCATCAATCATCATTCCTCCAACTGAATAATGCTTCAACTTGAAAGAGAAGATAATGGGATTAGTTAGAGATGAAAAAATGATCGTTGATGCCAAAGACATGGCTGAAACAAACCATGTTAGTGCTTCTCCTGGCCACCTGAAGGGCCCAATGTGAGAAACTTGAAGACGTAGGCCTTATATTGCATCTCCAGAGATTGAACAAGGAATGATCTCACTTCAATTTGGGAGCTCTGAACCAGTTGAAGCTCTCGCATTAAGGGAAACTCCATACACTTTCAAGGTGGATGCCACTCTAACAAATTACACCCAAATAAATGGTGTAAAGCGATCATTGTCAAATATAGTGACCCAACTAGGTTGGGATCAAATCCCACAGGGAATAAGGTGTGAAAGGACTTCTAGTAGTGTGATACTTGACTTCAGTCATAGTCCTATTCTGGTAAGTTGTAAAAGAGTCTGATATTTCTAATTGCTATTTTGACTTAAGTTTTAACAACTGGAAAGAGAAATCAAGGTTGTGCCCCCTTTAATTAAATGTAATACTGTAGGTGTTAATAATGATATATTTCTAATGGGTTATTGGATGGTATGCATATGATCACTAGTTGACTCTCTAATATTTCGAAAACAACAAATATGGCCTAAGGCCACACTAACTTTAGGCCACACTTGGAAAGTGTTGTCAAAATCATTTATGGGAACGCTTTTGAGGGGTGGTCCTTGTTGACAGCTTTTGGCTATAGATACTTAAGCCATGTTTACAAAACAGTCCGCTGGATACACATTTAAAATTAAACACTTATAAGCTCGATACGATAGAAATCCTACATTTACACTCCCTATGAAGAATATCCATAAAGTAAATATGACGTTCAAAAGCAATTTAAAATTATAACATAAGAAATTTTATGCCTTTAAGTTTATGAAACTTCAAAAAAAAGATTTAAGAAAAAATTGTTGGATATCTTTATTCACGCATTTGATTACAACAAAGATTTTTTTGAAACATGTATCTTTATAAATAAGAAATGAACATAAATTAATTACTTAAAAGATATACCGACTATTAATAGTAATATTTTTTCCGCACTTTAACATGGAAGTTATTTGTATCTTTATTAATTATAATATTTTATTATATTATTTTTTATTTTAGTTTGTATATTTGTTCTTTCACTTCAAAATTATCTTAAAATTACATTAAAAAAAAAATTCTATTTATGATTCTAATTTAACTTTTAATAATTATTTCAATATATTTAGTTTTGGATATACCTTACAGAGGGTGTAAGTGTAGGATTTTCATAATATAGGGGTGTAAATGCTGATTAGTGGCATTGTCAACATAGTCATGCTCTTTGTTTGTCGTCACTTGTGGATTTACGGTTGGATCTGGACCTCATTTGTTTTCATTAAGATTAAGATATCCGAATTTGAATGCATATCTGAATGATTAAGATGTTGTCTCTAAATTTGAATGCTGAGTGATTAAGACTGTTTGTTTTTCAATATCTGAATGTGCATAATGTATTTTTTAAAACATAATAAATATACAATTCAAATAAAACAAAATCTAAATATTTGAGAGAGTCTCTCTCTCTCTCTCTCTCTCTCTCTCTCTATATATATATATATATATATATATATATATATATATATATATATATATATATATATATATATAATAATTATTATTTGATAAGAAATGAAACATTTATGTTTGCTAAGGAGGGTGGAGATGTTTTCTAGTGATGGTGGTGGTGATAATTGTGATGGTGAGGTGGTTGCTATTAGTGATGGTGGAGATGCTTTGTAGTGGGGGTTGGAAGGGTGAAGGTGGTAGTGGTTGACAGTGGTGGTGGGGGGTTTGGTGCCTGGGGATGGTGGTTGTGATGGCAGAGATGGTTAGTAGTGGTATGGTAGGGTTGGAGGGGCGGAGAGTGGGTGGGGTGGATGGTGCGGGGGAGAAGGTTGACAATTTTATAGGGATGGATGGTAGGGTGGGGGTTGGGAGGGAGGATGGGTGGGGGGCGTGTCACGATCCAATTTCACTAAGTCATTTGGGCACGTACCTTTCCCACCTCGGTAGGCGAACCCTTAATCCAACATTCACAAATGATAGAAAATAGCGGAAGAAAGTGAAATAACGTAAGTCTCACTAATATAATATAAATAAGTGTGGAAGTAAACAAAATCCACCCTAGTATCTAGTCTAATCATACAAGAGCATCTAAACTAAATACTACAAGTATGAGTTATAATACATAAATAGTCCCAAAATCATGTCTCAAAATGGAAGTAAGACATAATAATAGGAAGAGTCTTTGGGCGGCGAACGTCCTCATGCTCACCCTAAAGAGACTCGAATCAGCAATCCCCGAATATCAGCCATTAAGGGTAGAAGAAGATCCAGCCTGGTACTCTGCATTCATAAAAGAATGCAGCAAGTGCAGGTCAGTACAAACAACAAGTACTGGTAGGTATCAAAGGCCGACTAAGACTAGCTAACATATATAAAGACAATAAAGCAAAATAAACACGTAAAACAACAAGGTACAAGTACACACCAATCCATATCCACAGTACCACTCATCACCTATGTTATAGCATCTAAACCCAACTGCACCAAGTATCAGTCGAACCATTCCGAACCAGTATATCCCATTCATATCACAACAAGTCATCACCTATGTAATAGCAGCTAAACCCAACTGTGCCAAGTCTCATTATAACCATTCCGAACCAGTCTATTACCATCATATCACAGAAAACAAAGGGGTACAATGCAATGCAATAATGTATGAGTGATGAATGCACTGCATATGCAGTCCTAGACGAAATACCTTCACGTCTCGGCGATCATGGCCTATGGAGGACCCACAAAGTCCATGTACCACTCATTCCGAAAATGACCTCGGTGATGAACACTCTCTCAATCCCGGCAAGAGACCTCGAGCATCGAGCACTCATTCGTTCCCGGTAAGAGACCTCGAGCAACGTGCACTCATTCCGCTTCAGTAAATGACCTCGGATCATGAACTCGCATGTTTCTTTTACGCTCTCCGGCAAAGACCTTGGAGGTTACATCTCTCACTTATCATCATCAGTACCATAACAATGCAATATCAATGTATCATGGAAATGAGTATGAATACGATGCAGTGTAATATCAACAATCAATTCAATCCCAAATAATACCACAGATGGCACATAAGTAATATCAATAATACTGCTAGACAATAAGCCACAATGTAATCACAATTCTCATCTCAGTATCCATCAAGTAAAATACCGCAATATCATATCTATGTTATATCACTAATCACCAATATCCGATGTCTAAACGTGGTAACTAGCCAATAAGTAAATAGAACAAGACAAGTCAACAGCGCAACGAGGTGGCTAGCCCCCAAATCAAACAACAAGGCTCAACCTAAGACAATATCCACCCAGCTTCATACCCGAAGGTTTACATGCATTCTCCGACAATATCATCTAAACATACGTTTCGCTAATCGAAGTCTCACCATAAGGTAAACCGTAACCTACCTGAAAAGTCGAACAGCAAAGTCTCTAATAGTCAAACCTTAGTCATGCCCTTCCTTTGAGGCTCGAGATAATGGAAGTCTAATCATATCCGAATTATGAAATTAGAATCAAGAAGAAACATCATTCAACCCTTACTTCTATTTCAAAACCCAAATCCCAACCTATGGAATGGGGTTTATGAACTAAATATATGAAATTAGAATCAATAGGTCTCAACGTGAAAATAATGCTTTAGGTGATCAATTCCCATCAATTAGAAGCTAGAAGAACTCATAAATCACTTAAATTAGGAGTCTAGGCAAAACCCCAAATTTGGGTACAAACCCTAACTTCCAATTTCGTAAGTTACACACTAATAAGGAAGGGCTCATGCAATAATAGTTTCTAATCATCAATTTCATGCTTAATAAAGCTAACCCAATCAATAGATCAAGATTTAGTAGCCTAGAATGAAGAACCCACAAAACCCTCTTTCAGTTAACCATTTCTTAAGGAAATTAGCATGTTTAATGGATTCCTAAGGTGATTAATGGAACATGGAATAGCATTGAAGATGGACGGACTTACCACAATGATTTTCCCCCAAGAAATGCCTTGAAATGCTCTCAATATCTCTATTTTTGGAGTGGTATTGAATGAAGGACATAGGGCTTTTAACACACATTTAATGGATCTAACTGCCCGTTACCCGCTTCCGCAGTCATTAAACGGCTTCTGTGTTCCTGCCCAAGATATACAAGGACGCCACAGCCGCAGGGCCACATTGCCTACTGCGGTCCTGATGCCGCTACTGCCGGACACCAGACACCAGAATTTCCCAAGTTTCATCACTCAACTCGAAATTCTGACTATCACCCTAGACCATTTGCTCACAAACCATATATGCAGACGTATATAGACATACGCTAGGAATGCACTCATGGCGTCAAAATTCCCAACGATTGTGTCGTTGACTAAGTCAACTCTCGATATCTCATAACCAACTTCCCAACCAATGTCCCAAAATGCACCCGAGTGTATTGGGAACCAAATCAAATGTACACATAAGTTCTAAAAGACCATCCGGATCTCTCAAATCGACAACTTCTCGAAAAAGGCCCGTTTACGCAAAAGTCAACTTTGAGTTAACTCTTTTCGTTTTAAGCTCAAATTTTCCAAAAAGTCACCCAAATAATATCCAAAGACCTCGAGAAGCGTGTCAAGGGTTCCTTAGAATCAAATGTGAGCTAAAAAAAGCTTAAGAAAGGGTCAAAAACATCAAAAAAGCAATAACGACCAAACAGGTCGTTACAAGGCGATGGTGGTTGATAGTGATAGTTGTGATGGAAGATGTTGTTAGTAGTGGTGGAGTGGGGTAGGTGGGTGGTATGTGGGGCGGGATGGGTGGTGGGGTTAGGGTTGGGGTTGGGGTTGGGGTTGGAGGAGTGTAGAGTGATGGTCGGGTGCTGAGGTAGTGAGTGAGGGTGGGGTGGCAGTGGGCAGGGGTATGGTTGGAGGAGGTGGGTGGGATTGGGAGAGTGGAGTAGGTGGTAAAAATTATACATATAGAAATACCTCTCAATGATAATAAGATTCTGTTCAAGATCTTAATGATTATGACCTATTCAGACCAAAAAAGTGGTTAGATCTTAATGTAGACAGATGCACTTAATGGCTTAAGGTCTGAACCATTTAGATTCAGACCTCCATTAAGTGCAAAGAAATGAGGCTTTCGTTAGGGTCTGGACTCTTTCTTATAGTTCAATGTTCTACTATATTTTAGTCTAGAATAATTTGAACATCTTTTTCATCTACTCTGCCTATGTGAGGTAATGCTTCACTATATACTCAGTCTGACGTTCGAAAGGACTTTGGGGGTATTAAAATTTGTAGTGGATCTTGTGTGACACTCCGTAAATCCGAGTTAGGTGTGAATATACTAAATGAGAAGTAATATGACATTTTAGGCATACAAAGTCCTATCAAGATGAGTTTGGATAGACAAAGTTGATTTAAGATCAAGAACAAGTAGTGAAGTTCGTAAGAGTTCTCAAACTCATCTAAGTTTCGATAGATCATCCTTGTAGACCAATTGCATGAAAATTCGTTGAGGATTTGGGAAAACTTCCTCTAATATAAGTTGTAGATCATTGAAATACCTTTCCAACAGTACAAAGTGGAGCTTAAACGAACTTGTGAGAAAAAAGTTATGCCTGTTTCTACCGAAGTCCGTGCGGGACGCCAGTTGAGATACGACCGCAAACTCAGAATGCGACGCCGCAAACTCAGGATGCGACGTCGCATTTTGGCCAAATTTTGAAAGTTTCGGGAGTGAATTTTCATTCAAAATGCAGCCCGTATACAGCCACAAACTCGAGATGCGATCGCATACTCATTGTAGCATACTCAACTGGGAAATTTTGTATAAGAACGTTATTTTCATGAAATTTCCAAACCCACTTCATTTTTGGCCAAATTTTTGAGAATGAAGGACCCTACAACTTCTCCAAAACTTACAAGGTGAATTCATAATCATCTTATGATTAAACTATATCAACGTTATAAGAATTAACATTAGTTTATCTTCCAAAAACCCTAGATTCTTGAAACCCAGGAAAGAGAAAAAGAAGGGACGTTTGGGGGCCTTTGAGGTTCCTTCAAAAAGGTATGATTCTTGACTTTTCTGATATTATTGAAAGGGTTTAGACTGGTGTAAGTTATCCTATGGGATTAGAATCCATGAATGATTCATGAAGTGTTCAAGAACACGTTTTACACATGAAAACTCTAGTTTTTCTATAAAGGGGGTGTATGGGTAGAATTGGATTAAAGCTCTAATCTTTTTCATCTAAAACCATTATAGTGTGATTGTAGAACCTTGGAAATTACGTTTGAGCAGGATTGAGGTATGTCTATATTTCAAAACTCATCTTTTCAAATATGTCTACCTGTGAAGTACGTTTATATTGTGAAAGCATGTTTGTATTTGAGAATCCTTCCTTGATTGTTTGTACAAGTTAAACCCTAGTTTGGTCGTTGTTATTTGTTGAACTTATTTTTGAACTAAAAGATGACAATTGAACAAGGTCATGCGCGTGTAGGGTCAAGCCCGCATCGAACTTTAAATGAATTAAACTCTTCCAATAAACACGTTTTGCCTGTTATGGGATGATTGAACTTATTTCTAAAAGACTGAAGTTTCAAATGTGTTGTGAAATTGAATAGATGATTTGAACATGATTTCTAAACAGAATGTGACATTAAATACCTCTATTGTGAGAAGATGGTCTGAGAAGTGAATTCGGCTATAAGTCATGATTTATGATTCGATTATATGCCATGATTGTAGTTGTTTGTGTTTGAGCCTGTATAGGCAGGCTGTGCTAGTCCCGAGGATGATTAGCGTTACGGATCCTAACGTATCAATACGATTATTACTGTATCAGTCCAGAGGATGATTGACCTCCGAGGGGTGTAGCCCGGTGCATATATTGCTATGCTAGTCCAGAAGATGATTAGCCTCCGTGATTTTTTAGCCCGGAGTATCGATTGATTGATTTTCCTGTAAGTGGCCTGTTTTGTATCTTTGTTGCCTGTGAGTGGCTTGTGGAAACCTTGAGTTCGTAAATGAAACACATAATGATGTGAATGGTAACATAAGTGGAAGTTGATATCTTCATGTATGTTGACTCTTATTGGTGATTTCCCTAGTTTATTGGCTTACTTATTCTCTGGAGTTCGAACTGTTCTTTTGATATCTTTTTATTGACTTTACTACCTTACTTTGGTTTTATTAACTATTGCCCCTTAGCCACTTACTGAGTACCCAGTGCTCAAGCATATCAATATTGTTTTTTATGGTGTGTTAGGTAACACAGAAGAGCAGGTTCACGAGACACGTGTGACTTAGGAGAAGTTGCTGCTATTGAGACTATTTGGTGAGCCCACATGATTGTTCATGGGGCACCATTCTGTCTTTATTTTACGTATTTTATTTTCTGAGTTGCGTCCCAGTGAGTTCGACATTTATTTCATTATCTTAGAAGCTCCATACATAGACGTTATTAAGGTGGGTAGTTATTGAAGTAATTGTTGACTCATTGAGTATTGCTACATTTCTTGATGATGCTTTTATATGAGACTTCCGCTGATGTCATTTTATAATGGTGATTATGAGCTAACTAGCTATAGATAACTTGTTGAAGTAATTGATGAAGGATTATTAAAAAGGAACATGATGCGTTTTGATTCATAAGGTAATTCCGGTGTTATCCATAGCATCAGATGCCTGTTATGTCCATGGTCAGTTTTGGGGCGTGACGGGCTTGGTATCAGAGCATAGGTTTAAATGTATCCTGGGATTTGGCTATGTTTGTGGAGATTGTTGCGGTTCGCTTTTACGCAGGTAGGGCATAAAAGTTGCTAGGAGGTTATTGGTGATCTAATTGGATTTAATATTTTTTAGAGTCACCACCTAATTTATTATGAAAAACTAGGAAAATCGGGTTTAAATATTTGTGCAAAAATAAGTAAAAATCTTTTGGACCAAAGTTCGAGGTAAGAGTTCTGGAGATCCCTTAGGGAAGGTTTTACGCACCCTAGTGTTAAAGATCCGTAGAATACGGTTGACCTATAAGCTTCAATGTGTGATTACTGTATTTATTTGTTCAAAAGTGTTTAATTTTCCGCAAAATGTCATTTCATTTCATATCATAATTTCAAGAAAAAAATTGGCAAAAATTCCCCTTAAAAAAGGGGTTTTGGGTTTTAAAAATCCACGTAAATGTTCAACTCACTTTATTGGCGGACTAGGACACACCTGGAATTTCTCCCGAGTAGAGTCACTACTATTCTAGTCCAAATAAGATGAGTTTAGTTCTTACGGGCTTTTTATTTTTTAAAGAAAATATGGAGTATTCGCTTATATTTATACATAGGTATATATATAAGTATAAAAAAAAAAAGTCCTTTTAGGTCCAAATCATTTTTATTAAAGCCCATAAAGTCTAACTATTTCCACAGTCCAAAAATCCATCATACCTCCGTTTGGTCTAAGTGTATCTCCTTTTGTTTTTAATCTCTTTGTTTTTGGGCTTCCAGGCCCAAATCAGCCCTTTTCTTCCTTATCAAATTTTTTTTGGTTACGGCCCATTTCCAATTTTTTTTTTTTTAAACGTACCAATTCTTTTCCAAGCGTCCAAACCAAAAGCAATTTCCTGAGCTTTGCCGAGAACATATTTCATCATAGTTTTAGTTCCATCAAAACGTCAAACAGCTGCCTTTAGAGTCACAAATGAAGTACCAAAAGCTTCACTATTTTACCATTTTTTTTTTTTTGAAGAAAAAAGACATTTGGCCATTACTCTTTTCTTTTGATCTTAGAAAAAATCCCAGTTTTTAAACTCTTCGCCAAAACAATGTTACTTGAAATAATTTGGAAAAAGTTTATCTAAGTTTGATTTACCATGTGAAAAACAATTGCTCGTTATCCCAGTTTTTTTTTTAAGAAAAAAAAAAAAGCTTTGACGACTTTCCTAAGGCACTAAACGTTGATTTCCTAGGTTCTATACATGCACAGGGTTCCAATATTTTTTGCAAGAGTTTTACGAGTACACATTCATGAACACATGAAAAATAAAGGAAGAAATTCAGGCTGCTGGGCCTACCAAGCCCAGCAGTAGACTATTTTCACCGATAGTTGGGCCTTCAAATAATTTTAGCTTCCATTTCCAATTCTTCAGCGGACTCAATCAAAAAGAGTGATTGGGCCTCTGGCCCAACAGGTTTAATACAAAGGTGGCCTAAATGGCCCGGGTTGAATCACATAGCACAAAGGTATAAAGATTAGTAAGTGTCTAAGTATTTTAGAATTAGAGTATAGAAAATTCATGTTCAAATACATTAAAAGTTAGGCAGGTATATATAACTAGGAAGATAGAGATAATTTGAGAAGAAAACTAATCCAGGCTCAACTCAGCAAAGTCAAAACACATTAGGCCAAGCACTGATCATATTCAACATATAAGAGGAAAGCCTAATAGCAAATAGAGAGAGAATAGGCCCAAAATCAAATAAGCTTTCAACAGCCAATCATTGAATTTTTGTACAAATGATATGCTTTAAGTATACGTGGATACATTTAGCTCTGTATACTTTGGCATACTACCCAATATTCATGGAAGAAAAATAATGCATTAGGAAGAGATGAGGGGAAAAATTATTAAAGACTCCTTTTAAACTCATGTGAGCCAATTAGTAATAGAAGAAAGCCCAGAACCAAAGAGCAAACAAGCAAGTTTATGAGGTAAATCTCTTAAGCAAAAACTAAATGGAAAAAACTAAACTAATGATCCTTTACCATAACTAGCCTACATACCATGATTTTACACACCTATGGAGAGATAAAAAAAAAAATAGCTCAAAAAGGGAAAGCTCTTGCAACTTTTGTTCCTAATGCCACACAATATCCAAGGGGTTTCCAAGAACCCCAAGCATGGTAGACACTAGGGAGGTTTGAGCTTCATCCCCAAGAGTTGTTTTGCCTCTCCAATTATGTGTTAGGCTCACAAAAGACTTTGGGAAATGAAGTGTATAAAAGGCATCAATAAAAATAGCCACCTAATTCATATGTTTAGGTGGGTATTTTAACAGATTTAGATACAGTATTATATCCTATTAAGTTGAAACAGGACCTATGCAAGGTTTAAGCATTTCTATTACTCAGTCAAGTCAAAAGCAGAACATGAACCACAATTATGAATACAGAACCAATATGTCCAATAGTATCAAAGACTGAACTAATTCAAAGAGGCATTCTCCAAACAAACAACATAGAACATACAAGTGAATTTAAGTAATGAATAATTAAATTCAACACCATAAACAATGTCACACTTAGTCACATTTAAAGCCAAGAGAATCCACAAGCTAAGGTGTTTAACAGACTAATCAAGGCATACTGCTTCATTTAATAGTAGGTGATTTAGACTTAGTTAAATGCTACAATTTTCAAGGTTGAATCTTATCCAAACAAACTTATTTCATTAAAAAGGGACAAGCAGATTGTAACTCAAGTCATCACTTCTTAATCAAAGGGCATATTAGCTAGTTAGTGTGATCTAAATCCCAGCACATATATGTCTAATAAGTTTAGACAGTTCATCAACAGGATACAAAGGTAAATATGACATAATTAAATAGGTTTTGAGCTTTAGCATTCATGATTAACTTAGAACTAAATAAACTCAACCAAGTTAAGAACTTTAGACTCAATAAACTCATGACGAAACAGTTTTGAAAAACACAGATCACATCTCAGACCAAGAAAGACCATAACTTAACAAGATGACTTCAAGATAATGATTAAAACATATTTTCTTCATAAGTTAGTGATTAGTGATTCATAATCTAATGAAATGACTCATTAGGAAGCTCTTAAGGCCTACATAGTCAACAAGTAAGTGTATACAGGCAAAATAGCCACAAAACCAGGTGAAACAGTATTAAACTACAACAAACTATCATTACAAGACTAAAGACATTCTAAACAACCACAAACATCAAATGCCAACTCATACAAACAACTGAAATGTAAATGACTGAAAAATATCATAAATAAATTAAAAAAAGGATTACCTCTTTGATGTGCAGCCCTAGTCGAGCATTTGAAATTGGAAGTTTTTATCTCTTTTTTCACCTCACAACTTATCCACAAAACAAAGAAGAGACTCAAAATTTTTAACTTAGGACTCAAGATCATAGTTTCAAAGCAAAGTTACCAAAACTAGAGAATCAAGTCCTTTTTTTCGTGAATATATCTCTATCTCCGAATAAAAGTCCTCTCTCATTTGCAAAGTTGGGGTTCTATTTTTATAGAACCCCTAAATTATAAAACCCTAAGTCCAAACGATGTGGAACTCTTCAGATTTTAACAATAACAAGCCATCATAAATCAAATCAACGGCTAAGAAATCGAATACACAGATGAATGGTCATATTTAACCCCCAAAAATCGATCTTATCAGGTCCTCATGAACTAATAGCAACCCAAGATTCAAATTCACAAACAACCAAAAGTAATTAAAAATTCACAGAGTTTTTATAGTTGGATCGACTAAAAACAAAATAAAAAAGGTGAAATATACTGTGTTTCGACAACATGTGATCGCAAATATGCAAAACATTAAATGCATTACTCAAAACAGCCATACCAGACTTGCTAAAGCATAGTACATCTGAAATCTTGCCACAAATGGAAAGGTGATGCAGTCGCGAGTCCACCTCCTCCATGGCGGCGCTAGGGTTATGAAGAGAAAAGGGGGGTGGGGGGTGGGGAGGAGATGGGCTGTTTGGCTGAGAAATGAAAAAGGAAAGGGCTTTGCCCTCTTTAATTGATAGCTGGGCGGGGTCTGGCCTTGTTGGGCTAGACTCGGTCCATAAAAAAAAAAAAAAAAAGGATGGCCTGACCTTGTGCGCCACCCCCCCCCCCCCCACACACACACAGACACACACAGAGAGTATACATACGAATATATATTAATGTGTATATATATCTATATATGTATATCTATATATGTACATACATATATTTATATATGTACATACTATCTATATGTATATCTATATACATATATCTATATATGTACATACATACATACATACATATATATATATACACATATTGTTACACCCCGAAAAGTTTGCGTTAGCAAGACTGTCGATGGCTTAGTACGAGCTCAAGGGAGAGCATAGTTATACAAGAATTAGGGATGAAGATTATATTATCTGCGTATAAGAGTGTACATATGACATCGGAGATCGTATGGAGTAAATCGGGCCAACAAGTTACCTGATGATAGCCCTCGTAACCATAAGTTAAGGTGGGGTCCACATGTCGGGATTTTATAAAGGACATATGAAGAGATATATGGGTAGTACATATGAAGTTGATCAAGTCTTAAGAAGTACCCATAAGCCAAAAATGAGTGTAAGCCCTCCAAAAGGACGATTTCAGAAAACGTTTTCGGGTGATCTGATTTCGAGGGGCCAAAACGGTATTATGAGTTTGGAATCTGGGAAAACTCCCAGAATTAAAGTGGTAGATAATTGAAACAGCTTTCCAACCATAGGTCGTGAGTTCACAGGCGACATCGGGATAAGGAGATATGAACATTTTAAGGCAGAAAGGTCAGTGGGCCAGGCCCAACCCGAGCCCAACCGGGTCAGGCCCATTACCCACACCTTTTTAAGTAAAATTTCAGCCTTTTCCTCATTTTTCATACCAAAACACCCAGAAAATTCTGGAGAAAAAGAGAGAGGAGAGCCTAGAGAGAAACTCCAATTTTGACCAAAATCTGAGCCCCGAATTCCGAAGCCCATGAAGAGAAAAGTGTCGTACGTCGGGTTGCCTTCAATTTGAGCTAAAAATCAACCAAGAAGAAGAGGGTGGACGTGGTGGCTGCACACTTGAGGTAAGATTAAGGTTCCTTTTCATTGTTAACAAGTTTATTCAGAGTTTTAACGGATTAGAACGGAGAGAATAGTGTGATAAATTTCTTTTGTTGGTGTTGTCGGATTATGGATTTAGGCTTGAAGAGAAATTTGGATAAAAATATATGCATTTATTTTGTGGGATATTGAAGATGTTGTTATCGATGTTGTTGGTATTAATTTCGGCTTCTTTACGGAAATAAAGTTATTAATTAGTCGTATCGCAAGTTGGTTGGTTGAGAAAATGGAAAAAGAGTGTGTGGGTTATTTTATGGCATATGTTGTGTTAAAAATGATGTTATTAATATTGGTATTGTTGTTGATGTTGTTGGTTATTGAATTGGAATTTCGGGCTAGGCATATAAACGGGGAGATGCGCACGAAATTTCGCTACTATAAATGAATTTATTTGAAGGACTAAGACAAGCGTGTAATAATGAGTCTAATGATTGTGTAAATCCTATTAAATGTAGACTTGCAAACTTGGACGAATAAGCGTAGCTAATAAGAGGTGGAACAGGTATGTAAAGCTGTCCCTTCTTTCTTTTGGCATGATCTTTGTGAAATGAATAGACGACATGTATACGGTTCCAAAGAAATTCCTATTCTTAGGGACACTATGATGATTATGTTCTTGATTTCCATAAGCTATTTCATATGGTTTTGATACGTATCTATGATTTCTAAAGTTCTATTTGATATGTTCCCGAGTAGCATTCGGAGGAAACTTGATTTGACTATTGTCTTGATTTTTAAATGATGGTTCGTTTTGACTATTCTATTGAGTCTTTGAAAATGTTTTAAACTGCATATAGTTGCTCACTACTCTGCTCGTGCATACTGTTGTTGCATCTTTCGTCGAGTCCCGGGCCGATTATGTCATCGTGCGCACTATGCTATATTCTGGAGTATGATGTGTTATGGTTCACCGAGTCCTTCGCTAGAGGGCCGGGTACCGTATATATATTCTGGTGTTATGATGTGTTATGGTTGTTGACACCCAATTTTGTCCCACCTTTCCTCCGAAATATCTATTTTTTCGCTTCCAATATTTTTGCAACTTTAAAAATAATTATTTGCATTTTTTACTGTAATTATTAACTTTTATTAATACCGGCATTTCATTATCCTGTCATTATCTTTTACAACCGTTACTACTACCATTATTATTATTATTATTATTATTATTATTATTAATATTATTATTATTATTCGCATTTTTTAATCATTCAGCACTTTTGCCATCTTATGCACACGCATCGCAATTATCTTCGCATAATTAAATAATAGCGTTTATTTACTATTGATTTTCAATATATTATCGCACGGCTATTGCGACGCCACTTTATTTTTACCTGAGTACTAGTAAATACATACTTTATATGAGATAATATTTTAATACATATCAGCATATAATTAGTCAAAATGGGTCTTTTACTTAAATTTAGAAGCCTACATTTTAATTCATCATCCCGACCATTTTAATTCACCCCAACCCAATTTTCAGATCAGCCCACGTTTTGATACCTAGCCCATATTTTAAAGCAACAACTTAGCAGCCCATGTTAAAAATTCACCAACCCAAGCCTACATTTTATTCATCCAGCCTATTATTTAAACTAAACCCAGTCCATTAAACCTTTGACCCGACCCGATTCCCTCAAAAACGGATGAAACCACTAGGGTTTCTATCCATTTTTCATCCGCCGCTCACCCCCACCCGCTTCTCTTTCCCTTCTCTCTTTTCTTTCCCTCTTTCATCATCATCGTCATCCCCACCACCGCCGCCTACACCCCGCTCCCACTTCCCTCTGTTCCCCACTTTCCACTGTTCTCCACTCATCTTTGTCCCCCCGCTCCTGCCCTCTTTCTTTTATTCAACACAAAACCTAAAAAACCCTATAAATAGTTGTGGTTTGAATCGGTTAAAAGAGGAGAGGATTTTTTGGAATCAGGAAATTCTCCAAGAAAGGCGAGGTTTTTCGAGTGATTAAAATCCCCTTTAAAATTAAAATTAAAAGCAAGTTTTTCGAAACCTTGAAAATCCCTAAAATATGAGTCTTTTTTTTAGTCGCATATAATTCCTTAAAATACGAGTTTTATTAGCAGTTACAATCTTGTTTTATTGTCGAGTCAAAATACCACATCAATTTTGTTTTCGTTTATCTCGGTGTTGCTGCGAATTCGAGCATCGCAAGCTCAGATTTGATAGTGTTCGAGTGTAGATCGAAGATTCGCACCCACTTCGCACCCGAAGCGTAATTCCCCCCCCCCCCCCCCTTTCCCTTTTTACTTCGCATTTTATGTGTTCAATTTATGGAAATTGGTTGTTTTTGTTGTTGTTTTGATTAGCTCATCGCGTTTAGGTTATGTTGGTTGGTTCCCTGTTTTGTTAAAATTTATTAGGCGCAATTTGTGGAGATTAGTCCCCTGTTTGTTCAGTCTTGTTTATGGTAGTTACTTTCTTATTTTGGTTCAGTTAAATATGCTTTAGTTTGGCTGCATCTTTTTGGTTGTTCAGTAGACTTAAGGCGTTTAGTTTGTTTGGTATAACTGGTTGTTAACCTGGTCTGCTTTAAGCATATCTTTGGGCATTATGCGAGTATGACTTGTCCAGTTTAAACGCGCGTCTTGTGTTAATATACTACCATGGTAAGAATAGTTAGTTGATTATTACGTAGTAAGGTCTAGGTATATTTGGATTCAGTTTGGTTAGGCATGATAGCTTAATCAGCATGCCTTTATCTCACTGCGTATTTGAGTAAAATGATTAAAGGACATAAGAAATAAATTTGTTTCAGGCTTATGTGTTAGTTATGTTTTCCGGACTTAGTTCAAGCTTTTAATCAAACAGTCTTACATGTGTTGGCCTAATGTGTGTGGGTCTGTTCATGTGCCAGTTACAGAGTAGACGAATAATTTCTCTGCTTCGCTGCCTTGATTTTAGTTTGGTAATGACATAGTAATGTGGAGGGCTGCAAATTGTAATATAGAGAAAGCATATCCAGTTTGTATTATGATGGCTTGTGATTGAGATAATTGAATCTGATTTGGTTCTTATCGGAAAGAAGTTTAAATCTGATCTTTGTTTGACGATATGCATGAGTCTTTTAAGAATACGGCTTTGGTTTGTTTAATCTCTTAAAAAATATTATGATCTGAGTTGAGTTTCTTACTTATGGGCTTATAAATTCTGTTTAAGTTGGCATATTTGCTTAGTTATATGTTCATGGGATGGGTCTGTGAATGTATTTGTTGCTTAAATGCCCTCTTTACATAACTTGACTAGTCCCATACCCTTATCACTTATATGTCCAAACTTAGACACTTCTGTATCTGCATGACTATTAGTTTAGTTGAAGTTTCTGGCCACTGTTGCTCTGTGAAGTGTAATATCCATGATTTGGAGGAGGATCTGGATATATATGTCGGTTGAGCCTGTTTCTGTCTAATTATATGGTTGCTTTTTGCCAAAGATATATGGTTGAGGAGTCTATGCACTAAGTCAATCGGGTCATGCAATACAGTTGTCATGAACATGCTAGTTTGTTTCGATTGGGATCATTACAAGTAGAGTTAGGATGATGTTGTTTCTTCCAGATAATGTAGGCTAGGACTTATTCCTAATATAGAGTTTATCATTTAAGACAAATTCAACCATTTGAATCATTGGCAGTTTCTCTAAACCAGAAGAAAGAAAAGGATAGTTTGCTTCCCTTGTTTTGAATCAGTAGGGTGTTCACTGGGAACTCGTTTGATCTTGATGCAATGTTACCAGCATATGTATGTCACATTTAGACTGCCAAACCAAAATGCATGCTTCCCTTGACCATATGAATCTTTTATACCCCTCTAGTGCCATTTTATGTGCCCATATGTATTTCTCTCATACTGATATAAGGCATTAAAGTAGTATGTGAAATCAAATCTAATTATTCAAAATGTTGCATTCTCGCCCGATGATCCGGTGTCCCTCATCCTCTTTTGTTTCCTCTGTATCTTGTTTCGGTGAAGTGTAAAGTGAAGTTAGGCTGGCATGAGCTGTTAAAGCTTTCTTCTATTATTTAGATGCATTATACAATAGCGTAGATAATGTTGGTTTGGTGCTTTAAACAAAATATGCTCGGGAAAATGCCAAATCTAAACCACTGGTTTTGTTTAAAGACCTTGTCTTATTCCCTTTCCTCAAAATGTTACTGAAACTGCATGTCATAGTCATTTCCTCCATTCCCTTTTATTCATCTGAGTACTAATACAAATACGTCCTGCATGTCTCTTGTATCCTCTCAGTTTGTTTGGTTCAGTCTACGTTATTTGTTCATATGATTCAGTTTGCATCTGTTTTGGCCAGATGTGCTTAGGTCAGTAACAGCCCAGTCTTGACTTATTATAATTAGGATCCATATTTTTGTCTGAACAATACTGTGGGAGTTGCTGGTCAGTTTTGCACTAGTTTAAAATATCGTTTGCAAATCATATGGGTTGGATTTATAATCTGCAAAATTTAAAGGGTTCAAGTATGCTTATTGATGGGTTCAGTACACTGTTGATTCTGAGTTTGGTTTTTAAGTATACGTTAGCTCAGTCCTGTCTGTTTTGTGTTTAAATGACCAAATGCTATCTATTAAGTTAAGCATAAATTTCACATGTCAAAGAACTAGCCTGAATTCGCGATATGGTTTGTTTGTTTCTGGTTCTGACCTAATCAGTATTGTTTTCTCTTTATTCTGGTAAGTTGAATTTGATCATTCAGTATGTATTCATCTTGAAGGTAAGGAATTGTGTGCCATTGTTTGAGTTGTTGAAGTTCCCATTTTTGAGCATGTATGATCAATGTGCATAACAAGTTGCACCTTTGAGTGATTTCCTTATTTGTATCTTTACTGCCACTGCTGAGCATATGTTGTCTTAGTACCTTGGGTAGTTTTTCTCACAAAGTCCACTGCCACTGCTGGGCAGATTGTGTACTATAGTATGCTATAAATGCTCCAATTTTGGTAAGGCCTAACGAGGTTGTATACATGAGGTATATGTGATATATACACAATATATATACGCAATCTACTGATCTGTTTTAAATTTATATTTTACATGTTTAACCTTATTCATTGATTAGATACTAATTCTTTTTCCTTCGTTTTTATGCATGACCATCGCATACGAATCCGGAGGACTCGTTCTTCTCCCGCATTCGGAGTTGGGCGAAAGCCCAACGTAATATCATCAAGTCATTCCGTGCCAGCCCGTCCGCAGCAGTGTGTAAAAGTTCTGCTGGGCCGAGGCCCAACAACAAAGAAAACAGACCGCAGCGGTTTAAAAAAGGGCGGAGCCCATTTAATATGCCCGATCGCTTTTATGCATTTGATTTTTAAAAATGGGCCGAGCCCATTTAAATTATCCATCCCTCTATGTTATTCTTTTATGCATTTAATTTGTATGGCATGACTAACATTTTTCTTTGTTGATTTAGATAAGCCTTAGTGAATTTAGTGGGGTTTAGTTTTAGTAACGGGTAGTTTAGTTTAAGGAAAAGAATTAAAGAATATTTTGCAAATATCTTTTTTAAGGTACTTAAATTATGCATACTTTTAGCCGAATGTAGTTAAATAAAACATAATTTTACTTATACTTCTAAAATTGCAAAATCAATTAACACCTCATCATTTGAGTTGTTTCAAATACTTATTAAAATATCGCATAAACTCGCATTTTCTTTATTTATATGCAAATTATCATATTTTGCAAATCTTATTTTAGCATTATTATACTTCCCTTTTGAAGCAATAGCAACATTCATAAGCTTTATTTTAAACAGCATTTAAAATTTTCTTTTATGCAAGTTACTATGTTTTTATATAGGCATTATCTTAAATAGCATCATTATTGCTCTCATCTAAAGTTTAAGCAGCTTTTATAAGTCTTATTCTAAAAATAGCAGTTAAACTCATCTTTTATGCAAACTATTATTTTTCTGTGAATTTTATTTTACACGATATCATCACATTTTCTTTTAAAATCTTAGCAATATTTCTTAACCGTTTTCTTAAAATTCAAACACTGCAGTCGCATCTTTAGTCTTAATTAATTAACCTAAGTTCGGCCGGATAACCGTAAGTTAACGGATTCTAAAGGATGCCTAACCCCTTCCCTTTAGGATAATATAGAACCCTTACCTAGAATCACTAATTAAGTAGACCATTAACGGAGGTATAGTTAGGCTTTACCTTAGTTAATAAATTAGGTGCCCTAATTCACCTTAAAATCAATTAGGTGGCGACTCCTTAAAATAAGCAAGAAATAGGAATCTCCAATACGTTGTACTCTACTTTAACCCGGTTAAAAAGGGGTATAACAATGGTGTTATGATGTGCTATGGTATTATGATGTGTTACGGACTTATGTTACGGAGTTATGCAGTATTCTGGAGTATGATGTGTTATGGCGCCAAAGACGGGGTGGCGACCATGTTCCCCGAGCCCTATACATGATGTTGATATGCATTATTTGTGCTTCAAAAGCAAGTTTTTTGGTATCCTGGCTATTGTGTTCATTTTCTATACTTTTTTTTCCAGTTATGATCCTGTTTACTATATTTCATGCTTTATATACTCAGTACATATTCCGTACTGACCCCCTTTCTTCGGGGGGCTGCGTTTCATGCCACGCAGGTGTATACAGATGAGTAGAGGCTATTGCTATAAGATGTTCGAGCTGGATTGGCGAGCTCCATTTCCTTCCGGAGTGTTGCCGAGTCAAAGTATTTATGTTATGGTATCTTGATTAATGTTAGAGACTTTGCAGACAGGGTCACGCATATAGCATGTCAGCCTTGTAAGCGGCTCTGCAGGCCGAAGTATCATTATGCATTATGTTACAAATTTTATATGATTACAGATTTTACTTGATTTGAAAATGATAAAAAGAGTGTTTCGAAAAAGAGCTCTCCTTAGTATTTCATTTTATGCTTTAAGAGTCCAGTGAGGTTATGAGCGTAACGAGAACCGGCGGGGTTCGCTCGGCTCCGAGTAATGGGTCGGGTGCCCATCATGCCCCATCAGGGTTGGGGTGTGACAAAGTGGTATCGAGCGCCATCGTCCCTACGGGTTGTACGCAAAGTCGTGTCCCGAGAGTCCATTTTATGGTGTGAAGCGCGCCACATTTATAAACGGAGGCTACGAGCCATCTAGGGTGGTTACTGTTCTTTGACATCTAAGGTCGTGCGATAGAGCCAAGTCATAGGAAGTGAGTTTCCTTATACTAACCTTTGATCTCAGCAGAAGCACAGTATCGACGGGAGAAAGTGAGCGATGATATGAGAAGTCACAGAGGTAAGTTTTGATATTCTTGTTCGTTTTCCTGAAATTGGGAGCCCTGGGTGGCTGAGATACGTCGTATACATATATATGCCCCATGAAGCATTACTGGTATTTGCTGCATGCAGGTTTGGGTTAGTAAGAAGTGTAGAGAAGACTCTGCCAGAATTTTTCAAAATTAGGTCATTTAGTTAGGTACACCTAACAGGAAGAAGCGTGGAAAGGAAATATCGTAAATAGACAAATGAGTTTTACGGTAGATTATTATATAAGGGTGGCGAGCGGAAATCCAAAGAGGCTGATAACCGAGTGTTTATAAGTAACGACGACGAAGGTGCGTTCGCTACCATTGGGGATCTGGAAATCTAGGACGGAAACTAGTCATACACATAGGTGAAAGATGAATATTGAGGATTGAAAAGGGCAACATAGTAATTGTGTAATCGGAAGAGTAAAAGACCCTCTCTAGTTCGGAGGGAGACACGTTACGAGAATGTTTCGGAAGTTGTCAAGATCCCAACTTGCTCCAGATTATGCGATGAAGGTCATGCGGTGAGGCGGATGCAATCATACTAGCATTACTGCACCAAATTCCATCAGAGTTTCGAGGTTAAGCGTGCTGAGGTGAGAGAAATCTTAGGATGGGTGACCCCCTGGGAAGTATACAAAAGGTTCCATAAATTCAGACATAAGAGACAAATGAGAAGTTACAGTAGCCTAAAAGAAATTAGAGTATGCGGAGTGGTTAGAAACCTTAAAGAGGTCGCGTAAGCTGAGGCGGACTAGACTGATGAAGAGGAGCGTGTGGGATCAAGAAACGAAATTCAATAAGTGGGGCTAAAAAGAGTAGTGACCACGACAAAGAATGTGAATTAAGAGAAAGAATGATTAAACCTTACAACGATGCTAAGAGATTTTCAACTCTCGATATATATTTATAAAGGGGTAAATGCGTAGTTATATCAATATGGTTGCCCCGAATATGGAAAAGCTTTCCTAAGAGATGACTTAAGAATGGAATGGAATTGCATGGTTAAAAGAATATTTCAAGAACCTCAGGGCCGATACTACAGGTAACAAGAGGGGAAAGGTGCTCGAGAAGGAAGAAACCCAAGGAGGGTTAAGGATGAAAGTAGGAAAGGTATGCTAATCGGTTGGTCAGAGGAAGAGGAGAGCATTTAGAAGTAAAGTAACTGGAAATCTTTAACCATGGGGGTAAGAAGGATACTTTAATGAGTTGGCGGTAGGAAACCGATTACTCGTCAAGGAAAGAACGAGGATGGTGAGTCGGTACAGTTGATTGGAAAATTAGTGATACGAGGCAAGAACTTTCATAAAGACCGAGAGGTTTGATTATAAAGGAAATAGAATGAAATGTAAGGAACGTGCATGGAAGAAAAGATAACCTGACTGCCACAGCAGAAAGACGGAGGAAGGTTCGATGAACGAGGATGGAGGGAATGTAAATTGTAAGAATCCCGCGTCAAGAGAAAGAAGTCGCAGGACATTCGAAAAACCTGGATGTGCAGCTACTACACAACGCGTAGTTAAGAAAAATTATGAGTAAGAGAGCTAAATGGGCGAAAGGACTAGTAGTGGAGGGAAAGGTATGGAAATATTGATGAGAATGATGATATAGACATAAATGGAAGAAGAACTCAAGATAAGAAGGATTCCAGATATGTTATAAGCAAGGTCGGCAATAGAAAAACAAGGAGTAAGGCATAATCAAAGACTTCATAAAGGACGTGGTGAATCTCTATGTCCCCATTAACTTGTGTGCCGGAAAAAGGATAAATAAAGCGGACCATACGACGATGGAACCCTAGCCCCAAGAAGATCATGAAGGACGGCGATAATTGCCGAAGACGATGGATACTCGAAAATTCGTTGATGCATAAGAACCTCCTTAATAAAGGGATAAGGGAAAGCTCGGCATAGAGGTTTCGCAATGACGAGACCGATAGCAAGCCTAACGGAAGAGGGAGTCAACTCGAAAAAGAAATCAGGGAAAGGCGACATAGCAAAGTAGTGGCGGAGAACCGAGATCACGAATGATATTTCGGCTGGATGTAAAAGATTAAGACTTTGGAAAGATGAATGACTAAATAGAATGATTGTTATGAAAAGGATCAGCATACTAAGGATGAGAGGGAACGAGTAGGATAAGTGTTGGAAACGAAGAACGGATCGTATAGAAGTAATATATTGTTAAGGACAAAGCGATACTGAGTTAAGAATAGGGTCCCTTGTGTGAGGAAGAACAGAGTAATTATAAAATAGAGTGAGCATGAGTATGGAAAGAAAAGGAAACATGCGAGGTACACAAGCTTAAGAAGTAGTTGTATTATGAGAAAGAAAGATGCATCTCCTACGAATACCCTATACTAAGACAGAACAAGTAAAGTACATAAAGGAATAAGCTGGAAAGAAGAATGTGACTATGAGTTGCGAGTTCACCACACGACGATAAAGCGATAAAGTGAGGCTATCGCCAATAGCAAGTAAAGATATGATTATGAGCGTCTTTGAAATCAATGCTGAGTATAATACAAGGAAAAAAAAAAGTATGACGTACAAGGGGTATTAGTTGAGCACAAGACTTAGATCCCTGATAAGACAGATGGCAGTTAAGGGAAATGCATTTACGGTTACTGTGAGTCGATTACGGGGAAGAGAGAAATAACTTGAGATGAAAAAGAAAAGGGGAAGATGACGCTACCAGTGAATGCTGACTATTGAAGAATGGGATAAGTGACACTACATGGAGGTACAGACGGTTTGACATACTAGTATTCTAAGTACCCCCGGGACGAGTTGTTAATCGGAGAGGTAAACATTGACCCATAATAAACGGTTGAGTTAAGTAAAATACATCCTTTGTTTGGATTGCTACATTGTCTATACTACTTTGAATTACGCTACCGCAAGATGAGTATGTTAAGATTTCGCACATGAATTATCGCAACTATAAATTATGGGAAATAGCATGAATATGATGTAGTATGAAAAGGAATTGAGGAAAGGGATACATGAATTCAAGATTGAAGGTGAGGCAAGGATTTGCGAATGATATAAGTAAGACCCCAAAAGGGGGGGAAGCAAGTAAGGAAAGTATAAGTGTAGAGATTGGAACGACGAATCCTAAGACGTGACAATTATAGATCCTAAGGCAAAAAGTAAGAATTATACGGAAATGATATAGTTGTTATCGTTATCCATTTCAGTATGGACATTAAGTGAATCGATGAAAGAAACGTATTGGGCTTAAAATTGAAAGTAAGGATTGAAGATCGAAGTGTGGATTTGTTTTGAAGGCACCGTAAGATAAGACTCATAAGGAGGAAGCGAGTGAATAGAGTGCAAAGGTCCTAAACGCATTCATATATGAAGAACAGATGTGGTTCAAAGTGAAGAATTTTATGGAAGCAAGTCAATAAGATCTAAGGGTTAATCAGCGAAGGAATAAAGTGATGGAAGGGTATCTCTTAGGATCGAACTGCAATTAATTTGTGAGGAATAAAAGAAATTAAATGGTATTCCAATGAAGGGGGCAAAGATTGACAAGATATTGGAATAACTACGATGCTTACTATGGTATGATCACCCAGTAAAGGGAGACTACAAAACAGCAAGAGCGGAACAACTAAATGACCAGGTTGTGGAAAATAAAATGATGCAATAATGCATCAATTACGATAGTATTAAAGGAAGGATGATCCGATAAAGGAATGTACCCGGGAACGGGATCATGGGCAGAGTACGAGACTAGTTTAAACATTTGGAAGGTAAGGGTAAAAGAAATGGCGGCAAGGGTGTAAGGATTAGAGAGCCTGAGCAAAGGGTAGCACAAAAAAACCCAGTACATTGGATATCTAAGATCAACGCGTACAAAAGATAGCTCAAGGTGGCACCGAAGGGGTAAATGCAAAGATGGCATCGTGGGTTGTAAACTGCAATATTCGAGGACGAATGTTTTTAAAGGGGGGAAGGATGTTACACCCCGGAAAGTTTGCGTTACCAAGACTGTTGATAGCTTAGTACGAGCTCAAGGGAGAGCAGAGTTATACAAGAATTAGGGATGAAGATTATATTATTTGCGTATAAAAGTGTACATATGACATTGGAGATCGTATGGAGTAAATCAGTTAACAAGTTACCTGATGATAGCCCTCGTAACCATAAGTTAAGGTGGGGGCCCACATGTCGGGATTTTATAAAGGACATGTGAAGAGATATATGGGTAGTACATGTGAATTTGAGCAAGTCCTAAGAAGGACCCATAAGCCAAAAATGAGTGTAAGCCCTCCAAAAGGACGATTTAAGAAAACGTTTTCAGGTGATCTGATTTTGAGGGGCCAAAACGGTATTACGAGTTTGGAATTTGGGAAAACTCCCAGAATGAAAATTGTAGATAATTGAAATAGATTTCCAACCATAGGTCGTGGGTTCATAGGTGATATCGGGATAAGGAGATATGGACTTTTTAAGGCAGAAATGTCAGTGGGCCAGGCCCAACCCGACCCCAACCGGGTCAGGCCCATTACCTACATCTTTTTAAGTAAAATTTCAGCCTTTTTCCTCATTTTTCATACCAAAACACCCAGAAAATTCTGGAGAAAAAGAGAGAGGAGAGCCTAGAGAGAAAAATCAATTTTGATCAAAATCTGAGCACCGAATTCCGAAGCCCATGAAGAGAAAAGTGTCGTACATCGCGTTGCCTTCAATTTGAGCTAAAAATCAACCAAGAAGAAGAGGGTAGACATGGTGGATTCACACTTGAGGTAAGATTAAGGTTCCTTTTCATTGTTAACAAGTTTATTCAGAGTTTTAACAGATTAGAACGGAGAGAATAGTGTGATAAATTCGTTTGTTGGTGTTGTCGGATTATGAATTTAGGCTTGAAGAGAAATTTGGATAAAAATATATGTATTTATTTTGTGGGATATTGAAGATGTTGTTATCGATGTTATTGGTATTAATTGCGGCTTTACGGAAATAAAGTTATTAATTAGTCGTATCGCAAGTTGGTTGGTTGAGAAAATGGGAAAACAACGATGCGAAAATGTTTTATGGCATATGTTGTGTTGGAAATGATGTTATTAATATTGGTATTGTTGTTGATGTTGTTGGTTATTGAATTGGAATTTCGGGCTAGGCATATAAACGGGGAGATGTCTTTGTCGAAATTTAAACTATAAATGAATTTATTTGAAGGACTAAGACAAACGTGTAATAATGAGTCTAATGATTGTGTAAATCCTCTTAAATGTAGACTTGCAAGCTTGGACGAATAAGCGTAGCTAATAAGAGGTGGAACAGGTATGTAAAGCTGTCCCTTCTTTCTTTTGGCATGATCTTTGTGAAATGAATAGACGACATGTATACGGTTCCAAAGAAATTCCTATTCTTAGTGGACACTATGATGATTATGTTCTTGATTTCCATAAGCTATTTCATATGGTTTTGATACGTATCTATGATTTCTAAAGTTCTATTTGATATGTTCCCGAGTGACATTCTGAGGAAACTTGATTTGACTATTGTCTTGGTTTTTAAATGATGGTTCGTTTGACTATTCTATTGAGTCTTTGAAAATGTTTTAAACCGCATATAGTTGCTCACTACTCGCTCGTGCATACCGTTGTTACATCTTTCGCCGAGTCCCGGGGCCGGTTATGTCATCGTGCGCACTATGCTATATTCGAGTATGATGTGTTATGGTTCACCGAGTCCCTCGCTCGAGGGCCGGGTACCGTATATATATTCTGGTGTTATGATGTGTTATGATGTGCTATGGTGTTATGATGTGTTACGGAGTTATGTTACGGAGTTATGCAATATTCGAGTATGATGTGTTATGGCGCCAAAAAGTCGGGTGGCGACCATGTTCCCGAGCCCTATACATGATGTTGATATGCATTATTTGTGCTTCAAAAGCAAGTTTTTTGGGTATCCCGGCTATTGTGTTCATTTTCTATACTTTTTTTTTTTCCGGGTATGATCCCGTTTTTACTATATTTCATGCTTTATATACTCGACATATTCCGTATCGACCCTTTTTTCTGGGGTCGCGTTTTCATGCCACGTGTGTGTATACAGATGAGTAGAGGCTATTGCTATAAGATGTTCGAGCCGGATTGGCGAGCTCCATTTTCTTCCGAGTGTTGCCGAGTCAAAGTATTTATGTTATGGTATCTTGATTAATGTTAGAGACTTTGCGACAGTCACGCATATAGCATGTCGCCCTTGTAAGCAACTCGTTGCCGAAGTATCATTATGCATTATGTTACAAATTTCATATGATTACGTATTTTACTTGATTTGAAAATGATAAAAAGAGTGTTTCGAAAAGAGCTCTCCTTGTGTATTTCATTTTATGCTTTAAGAGTCCAAAGGAGGTTACGAGCGTAACGAGAACCGGGGTTCGCTCGGCTCCGAGTAAAGGGTCGGGTGCCCATCATGCCCCATCAGGGTTGGGGTGTGACACATATACATATACATATACATATACATATACATATACATATACATATACATATACATATACACACACATATAGATATAGATATAGATATACATATACATATACACACATATCGATATATACACATATATATATATATATATATATATATATATATATATATAGACACACACACACACATATACACACACACAGAGAGTATACATACGAGTGTGTGTGTATATATATATATATATATATATATATATATATATATATATATATATGAGTAGGTAAATAAAATAAAATAAAGGGATTGATTTATTTTAATTAAAATTAAACAAATAATTAATTTAGTCAATTAATTTAAAAACACAAATGATTTTCACAAAAATGTATTGGATTTAAAAGTATGGCCTTAATTGAATTAAAAACATGAATTTTGTTATTTCAATTAAGGCCCTATTTGACCAACTAATTGATTATTTCAATTGTAGCTATAATTAGACATACACTAAGCGATTTACAAATACAACCATAATTAATTATCTAAATTATAATTTATTTGATAATTATCCATATAAAATAGATTATGCAGAAATTAAAATTTTGGGGGAAAAATGATTATTTATCTCAATCAATCAATTTCCTTGAATTTAAATTGCGTAAATATTTGCTAATTAATTTCTGATAATTTGAACAATTAAATAAATAGTTATTTTACCCTATTTCCTAGTTGAAATTAGTAAAATGCATCATTAATCGTAAAATAATTTCCAATAGAAATTATTTTACCAAACCATAAAGGTAAAATATTATCTGCATAGTTTATAAAACCATTCTGATTTTCAAAACATATATTACCCCATTTAATATTCAAGTACTTTGAGCAATAAAAATAAATTATGGGAGGTCAAAAATTAGGTGTCAATAGAGCTATGTCTAGTGGAGTCTTCCTTGTGCAGCCTAATCACCTGCATGATTGAAAGACTACCAGGGCATTTATAAGTGTTTCTCATTCTTCTTTATTATAGATTGTGCTATAGAGCTTGAACTTCCGTTAGGATCGTTCTGATGTGTTCGTGTCACGACCCAAATCATGGATCATGCGGGCACCCACACTAACCTTCCCTGGTGGGCGAACCCTTCAGATAACTACCTTAATTTAATACAACATGCGGAATAAATGCTATTATTATAAGAAATTCCCAAAATCCGGTCTAGACTCATACAAAG
>NC_081353.1:45990098-46114613 GCF_029784015.1 Lycium ferocissimum | reverse complement strand
AACCGTCCCTTGGATCGTATTACGTTGATTCCTAAACTGAAACATGTTTTCAATTCTAACACTTTCTTTCCTGGGTTTCTAACCTCCTAAGTCATGAATATGGTTTAGTACGGATTTTGCATAGTGTTACAATATCTCCTCCTTCGGATTATTCGTCCTCGAATGATGGCTTGTGGTTAAGATTGAGACTGGACCTGGCTTGAATACATGAATATAGAGGAAACATAATATGAAACATGGGACATGAAATGACGTGATTACATAGAAACATGAATACTAAAGCATGTGACATGAGACGTGAGCGCTGGATACATGACACGAGCGTGAAACATAAGACATTACATGACATGGATTATGGAAATTTACCTTGAGCGTTCTCTGCTTGCTCTTCGAACAAACGAGGGTATCTGTAGTTCATAACCTCTTCTGCTTCCCATGTAGCCTCTTCAACTTTTTAACTCCTCCACAGGACTTTCACTAAGGCTACTTCTTTAGTTCACAATTTGCGAACCTGACGATCAAGAATGGCTCCGGGGATCTCCTCATAGGTCAAACCATCCTTAACTGTTATAGTATCAGCAGGAACAATAAACGACGGGTCTCCTATACACTTCCTCAACATGGACACATGAAACACTGGGTGTGCAGCAGCCAACCTTTGTGACAACTTAAGTTCATAAGCTACTAGGCTGACCTTTCGCAGAATTCTGTAAGGTCCAATATATCTGGGACTCATCTTCCCTTTCTTGCCAAATCTCATAACATGCTTCATGGGTGAGACTTTAAGGAACACCTAATCATCAACTGAGAATTCTAGGTCCCTTCGCCTCACATCTGTGTAAGACTTCTGGCGACTATGAGCTATTTTCAAGTGCTCTTGAATCAGTTTGACTTTCTCCATAGCCTGATAAACCAAACCTGGTCCAAACAACTCTGCTTCACCAACTTCAAACCAACTAATTGGTGACCGACACCTTCGCCCACCCAGAGCTTCAAATGGTGTTATCCCAATACTATCGTGATAACTGTTATTATAAGAAAACTCAATGAGGGGCAAGTGACCTTTGAAATCTAGGACACATGCTCTCAACATTTTCTCGAGGGTCTGGATAGTATGCTCTGCTTGGCCATCTGTCTGTGAATGAAAATCTGTGCTAAGGTTCACTTTGGTACCCAATCCTTTCTGAAAGGATTTTCAGAAGTTCACTGTGAACTGAGCACCACGATCTGAAATAATAGACACTGGGGTCCCATACAATCTGATAATTTCATTAACATACAACTTGGCGTAATCTTCTGCTGAATCTATGGTCTTGACTAGCAAAAAGTGCACCGACTTAGTAAGCCGGTCAACGATTACACATGTAGAGTCATGCCTCCTGGCTAAACGAGGTAGACTTGATACAAATTCTACATTGATCATTTCCCATTTTCAAATAGGAATATCGATATTCTGAGCCAAGCCACCAGGCCTCTGGTGTTCGGTTTTCACCTGTTGACAATTCGGACACTTATCTACGAAATCTACCACATTCTTCTTCATGTCATTCCACCAATATATCTCCTTAAGATCATGATACATCTTAGTGGAACCTGGGTGAATGGAATACCTGGAGTTGTGAGCTTCTGACATAATTCGCTCTCTGAGTCTATCTACATCAGGAACACATAACCTACCTCTGTACCTCAAGGTACCATCATCTCCCCCTTATTCAAAAGCCATCGTCTTATGCTTGTGAATACCCTCCTTCAGCTGCAAGAAATAGGGATCACTAAACTGCTTCTCCTTGACTGCAACAACTAAAAAGGAAAAAGCTCTATTCTGAACAACCACGCCACCACCCTCGGAGTCCAAAAGTCGAACTTCAAGACTGGCTAAATGCTGAACTTCCTTGGTCATAACTCCCTTATCTTCATCAACGTGGGCTAAACTCCTGATATGCCGTGAATTTCGGCACATTTTATGTCTTTTCACTAAAAGTGTTGCTTGTTTTTAAGTGTTTTTACAACGTTTCTTATGTCATTTTGATGTTTTGTAGGGTTGGTTGACTAAGGAACGAAAATGATGAGAATTGCTGAAAAACGGACAACTTGGAGCAAAAGGACGGTCCGTAACTCGAGTTACGGACCGTAACGTGATCCGTAACCTGAGAGGAAGATCCAGATACATGCCGGCTCAAAAGGACGGTCCGTAACTCATGTTACGAGCCGTAACATGTACCGTAATTTGAAGGGAATTTCCAGTAAGAAGCCTATGTATTGTCAAATGTTACGCCCAGAAGGAGGGTCCATAACGCAGGTTACGGGGCGTAACGCATTGGCCACTGAAGACTGAAGCCATGATCCGCTGGAAGATATGGACCGTAACTTTTGTTACGGTCCGTCAAAAGAAGTCGTAACGGTTGACCTAATATCAAGCTGACAAAGGACGGAACCGAAGGACAGAGCGTAACCCGTGTTACGGTCCGTAACGATGCCGCGAAGGGTGTTTTTGTCCAGAACTTTGGTGCGATTTTTGGCCCTATAAATACTTAAAGTTAGGGTTTTTAGCAATTATTCAATTCCTTGAGAGCATTAACTTTAAGCCTTGGATATTTGTGAAGTTGTTGGGGCATTTAAGGCATCAACTTCACCCTCATTCCACATTGTATTACTATTATAAGTATATTATGTTACCTTTTAAGCTTTCTTTGTTGAACAAAATGATGAGTAGCTAATTTTAGTTCTAAGGTTGTGGACCCCATGATAGGTATTATGTGAATGGGTTTCTACTATTGATATATATGCATAATGGTTGTGGGTATTTATTCAATCTTTGTGTTTTAGCGTTGGGTAATGATTGCAAGCATTAGCCTAAGCCATTATACTAACTTTTCTTGGGAAAGAGAGTTAGCATTGGTAAGATTGAATAACAATGACTCGGGGCATTAACTCTTGTTTAATAGACTAACTTAGGAATAAGAACGAGTCTAATTGGCATTATTGGTCGCTCTTCGATTTCAACTCTTTTGTATTTGGAAAAATCATAAAGAGGAAATACGTCCTAACTGTTGGGAAACATTAGGAAGTCCTTAAGGGATCGAGTGCATATCCTTAGACAACCATTAGAAGTATATCACATTGAAACCTGAAGCATAATATTTAACCAAAGCGGGGAACACAACCTTAGTCTCTCTCTCGCATTAATTACAATTCAAGTCAAAATATTCGTTTACATTACACAACAAATATTTCAAACTATTTGGAATAGGATTAAAGCCTTTAAAGACTAGTATCGCATACGATTAGTACCCTTTCTCTCCATATTCCCTGTGGGATTTGACCCCAACCTTGTTTGGGTTACTATATTTGACAACGTCCGCTTACGCCACTAATAGGTGTAATTTGAGCGTATCAACTCCCCATGGAATGCCGACTAAGAGCATCGGCTACAACATTTGCTTTTTCTGGATGATAGAGAATATCCACATCATCATCCTTAAGCAATTCGAGCCATCTCCTCTGCCTAGGATTCGGCTCTCTTTGCTTGAAGATATACTGCATGCTTTTATGATCTGTTAAAATATCAACATGTCACTACAAGAAATATGGCTTTTAGTGGCGACACAAGTCGCTACTAAAAGCCTAAAAGTCGCCACTAACTCTCTTTTGCACCGACTCTTCAGTCGCTCGAACAACCTCCGTTGCTGAAAATTATTTTTGGCGACACTGGTTGGTCGCCACTAAAAGAAACATTTTGTGGCGACCTTAGTCGCCCATAAAACTAAAGTATATCGCTACAAAAAGATTCATCCATATGTGATTTTTGAGAAAATCGCCACTAGAGAACAACGTTTAGTAGCGATTTTAGTCGCCGCTACAAGATATAATTCTTTAGTGGCAAGTATAGTCGCAACTAAAGAATGACTTTTTAGTAGCAACCACAATTGCCGCAAATACTAATTATTTTTGTGACAACATATAGTCGCCACTAAGCCATTTTTTTCAATAATTCAATCAATGCTGGCCTGATTGATTTTAAACGGCAACCTATTTTTCTGAAATGAATATAAATGTAATTCTATCAATTCCCATCTATTACTAAAAGCACATAATTCAACAAACACAAGCATTTCCCAAGTAGAATATTATAAATAAACACTTTCCAAATATTATAAATAAATACTTTGATTACAAAATAGTCAATTAACCATATATATACTACCCAATACTTTATCATCATTGCCATGGTATGCATTTGAATATGACCAAAAGAAACAAAACATGAAGTGTATTCACTCGTCAAACTCCTTGTTGGACACCTTTGACCAAAAAACTAAACATTAGGTGTCTTCAAACTCCTCCTTGATCGTCCCCATTTGTGATTGTTTAAGAACATTGTGCCTGCTATTAAGAGAAACAAGAAAACACAAGATCAAAACATAGTCATTTGTACTGGCCATACTTACACTCACCATCAAAGGGTGGCCAAATATTTTGTAGATAATAAATTACTATTATTAACAAATGCATACAACATCAAGACTTCTTAACCAGAAGAAGGATGAGGTTCTGAAATCAAGCTAGATGACACAAAGTTTGTGTTTTAATTCCATATGAAGATAAGAAATTGATAAATGTAACCACACAAAGTACAAGTATGGCCAATTGTTCTCCAATATATCTCTGAGAGTAAATTTAAAATTTCAAGGGCTGCAACTATCTGGTAGAAAAGCATAGAAACAATGCCTTATAGTTCTGACTTGTTGAAATGTGTAACAATAGAAGGGGTAAGAAGGAGAAATATCACTGAAGACATCATCAAGACATCATCACTGCTAAATTATCCATGGATTTAGCAAGGAAAAACATCATCTTCAACCTTTGGAGCTAATATTTAGTTCAATATCAACTTTTAACCCACAAGCCAGAAGAATAATACTTGTACTCTAAATGGTGAGCAAAAAGCAGAAATTAGCAAGAAAGAGATACAAGGAAGCTAATCCTGAACTCTTTCCCAAACCATAACTAACTCCACCCAAAGATCCACACAAGAAAAAGAAGAAGAGCACCTTGTAGAAGAAAAAAGGAGAATCCAAAGATCCTAACAAGAAGCGTTCATTTACAAAACACCCTTTTAGAGTGGCTGGAATGAAGCCTGGTGAAAGTTGTTTTATATGTAAAGAACATGACCATATTGCTAGGGATTTTCCTAAGAAAGCTGAATGAGAAAATAATAAGGTATGCTTTTTTCACTAGGAAAAAATTGAGTCTTGATTTTTCTGTATATGGGAAAAGACTGCATTTTTCTGGTTCTTGATAGTTAGAGCTTATTTTGGGAAACCATTTAGAATGTTGCTTGAAATACTAATAATAGATTCATAGTAGATGCTCTTTAATTAATAAACGAAAAAATGAATATTAAACTGTATGTTCTGGTTGATTATGTCTCCTTATTTTTTAAATTCTGCAAAGGATGCAGTCTTTCCCCTCCCCTGCCAAACTCCTATTTTTCCGAATCATATTTCTGTGCTCAAACTCAAGTCATATCAATCAATCACAGTACTTCTAAATCCCAAAAAGATGAACTAAATTAGCTACGCGCAAGCTGTAGCTATAACTTAAGAGTCATTTCTCCAATTCTACACAAACAATATCATACAATAGTTACACAAACAATATCATAGGCCTCGCTTAATCACCCATTCTCACACTAACAAACAACGTTATATCACAGCCAACAACTTATTGTCAAGAAGATGAACAGAATATATGGAGCAAGAAACAAAAAGAATTATCAAGAACGAAGGAAGAAGAATTGTCGAGAAAGGAGGAAGTGTACAAAAATTATGAAGTTACCTGCTGCATACTAGTCCTGAAAGCAGCAATTTGTTCTTGGAATTCTTCTCTCATATGTGCACGCTCCTCATCCAACTGGATTTGCAACTCCTCTGCCATTTTTACACGGTCTTCTTGCATCTTCAGATCCATATCAGCTTGCATCTGTTGACGCACAATAGCCATCGCAGAAGATACGCTGGCCTCTATATTTTCCTGTTGCATACGACTCTTTTTAGGAGGCTTCTTTCCATATCCTTTTCCCCGAAAATAGCCTGTTCTCTCACCAAGAACTGATATATACATCTCATCTTCAGTCATGGGATTCTCGATCTCTCCCGATTGTTGTTGCGCCACAAGTTCCTGGAGTTGTCCCTACAATTATGCGTAACCACCTATAATAAAACATAATATAATAAAACCTATAGAAAGATAGAAAGAAAATGACATTAGGGAATCACATGAACATGCTGGGATTGTGCATCAGACCAGACCATTTCCCCATTACTGTTCTTGCGTGTATGTTGGATCTCCCAAATTTTTTCAGGTGTTTGCTTTTCTCCAGTCTCAAGATCTCTCTACAATATAATTAAATAGGAGAAACATACATAAGGAAATAAATAAATTAATGACAAAGAAGTATATATCATAATAGGGAATAAATAAAAATTTCACCGTAGATTCCTCTACTTCAGCAAAAGACCTTGTACCACAAGTATGCTTAGTTGTTTGCTTTTCCCTATTTTTCTTGTTTCTCTCGATTACAGCCTGCACAAAGTCAACATATTAAGAAAAAAAAAAATTCAAAAGAGTAATTTACCAAATAATTTTTAAGTTACCTTGAACTTCGGACTTTCAAAATACTCTATTAGGTATCTCCAGTCTTCGGGCGCAACCCCATGAGGGAGATGGGACAATATATCCTCATCAGTTTTGTGACGAGAGTAGTAATTGCTTAATCGAGCTTTCCATGATCTAAAAAGCCTTTGCATAGTGCTAATCACAAAAGCTTGCAACACATGCTCTCGCACACCGACTCTAACTTCAAATTTATCCTGAACATATATACAACATTATGTTTGATATCATAGGCACAGAAATAAACATTGTGATATAAAGTAATTATAATATTGAAAAGTAACGTATTACCTTGACCTTATACCACATTACTTCTCCGTATTTCAAAACAATCTCTTTCCAACTCCCATCCTTAAATGAGATTGTTCTCCTCAGGGTCAACCACAATAATTAACAATATCTCTAGCCCCATCACCTACTGCTCTATCAATGTCATCTGGAATATTAATTTTGATTTTTATGCCACACTTGGTTTTCATATCTAAACTTTTAGATATATACATTCCTCTTCCTCGCTTTTTATTGCTGCAAGAAGCTGCATGGCGAAGAAACATGAAGATTTTACAGACTCAAATATGCTCTTAAAGATACAACTGATTGATATAATGAAGAAGGGATTAAGTTTGATTACCCAAAGAAAAAATAGCAGCTTCATATTCATTAAATATCCAATATCAAGATTCTAGTTATCTATTTTCAAACATGCAAGTAAAATCTGATATACTAACAAGAAATTATCAGAAATTAATAAACCTACAGATACCACCTCTTATTATCAATAACTGGGGGTGCAATAAACGAAGAAAGATGGAGAAAAACTTACACCAAAACTAAAAAATACAGCACATACCATTGATAAATTGGAACAGAGATGGAGAAAAACAGCTCTGTAACATGGAAATTTCGAATATGAATAAACCTAATTTTCAATGTTCAACATATCTTGTGGAGTAAAGATCCAACAGTTCATGTTCTCTATCTCCAAAAACTTTAGATGAGGAGAACTCCTCGGCACATACACCACCACACGTGTTTGTTTTTGAAGCTGCAGCGACAGGAATGGAACTATTTCTTTTCTGGTCAAAGTCGATAAGTGTACTCAGCTCAGAGACACATAGAATGTACTTTCGAGACAACTCAAAATTCCCAAAATGGCGGTAAGAACCACATTTCTAGTCACTAAATATGCACTACATTATTGATTAATGTAGTCTCCTTATATATCAAATTGTGTGTTTATCCACATAACGAGTAATCTCATCAACACTAAAATGTCACAGCAGAAATGAAGATATGCATACAGAATCATTCCAAATAAAGGAATTCTCTGTTACAAGTCATAATACAGTACTGTATGGAAGTCCAAATAAAATCTCTTGGACCGAAGGAAACTGAAAGTTGTTGCACACTATAGTAATTATATTTTTCATTAATGCCAAAAGGAGGTGTTGATTTGACTTCTTTTCTACTACTCTCCCATAGAAAATTAGCTAATAACTATAGAAAAAAATACTGTAAATTTAATATTCCGGTAGGCACCGTTAAGTGACATCAAACAGAAATATAACTTGCCACCAAATTTTCTATAACAAGAGTTCTAATGAAATATTCCAGTAGCCACTGATATTCAGTTAGATATTCGAATAGCCTTTGTTATTCAGATAGATATTCAAGTGGTCATTGTTAATTAACATTAAATGGAAATAAAACTAACCTGTACCGCCATTTTCAGTCTCTAAAGTGTTACTTGATTGTATTGTCTCTAGAGAAGGTCCTTGATGAGAACGACTAGACTGTAATGCCTCCAGAGAAGGTCCTTGACGAGAACGACTAGAGTGTATCATCTCTAGAGAAGGTCCTTGACGAGTATGACTAGGTTGTATTGCCTCTAAAGAAGTTCCTTGACGAGTACGACTAGATTGTATTGTCTTTACAGAAGGTTTAGTAATCCTTATTGGCTGCATTTGTGGCTGAGATGCTTGCTCAAGTCTAGATGCTTGTGGTGGACAAGGCTTAAAGGATGATGTCGCTCCAGAATTGTCACGTCCTTGAAAATTTCCACGTCCACGTCTGCAGCCCTTCCCACCTCGCCCCCCTCTATAACATCCAAATTCTGTCATTTTCTGCAATCTCACATAGACATGGAAGTATCAGCCATCAAATATTAAAGATGCCAAAGTATAAAATATCAAGTGTAATGTTTTAAACAAATACATATAATGTATTAAATCAACAAAGAAAAATAGAGAAGGTGAAAGGTTAAAACCATAACTAAAAATTTTCTGTGTTTGTTTGGCCTTTACAACTTTCCAAAGAATTTATGAGTAAGAAAAGTGAAGCAGATCATTAAGCGGGAGAATATAAGCGCATTGCCTGATTTCTTCCAAAAACAAAAAAGAAACTAATATTTTAGACTAGGGAAGACATGTTTTAGCAGCTCATACTCCAAACCTTAGCATTGCCCTACTTGTCTAGTAGAAAAAATGCTAAACCAAACTTGACAAGGATTAAAAGTACATGTACAGCTCTTATCCAATGTAGTTATACAAGAATGCTATACCTTTTTATTCTTCTGTTAAGCTCACCAAATGAAGAAAACACTTGCAGTTAATTGAGTTATAAGTGAAACACAACCAGAAGCAGGATAAAATGCTATTTGTTCATTTAAAATACTAATGTAATTATTTAGCAGATTTGACCAAAATACAAAGTGCTCGAGCAGTAAACGTGTTAACTGGTTTGAACCGGACCAGACCGGTAACCGGTTAACAAACCGGCCGGTTTCCAGTTTAAAAACCGGAACCGGCCACCGGTTCCGGTTTAACCGGTTCCAGTTTACCGGTTAAATAACCGAAACCGGACCGGTCCGGTTCAAAAGTGTCCAAAACCTCTTTTTTTTTTTTTTTTGTATAGTATATATATATTATAGTATTTATTAGTATATTGTAGGTATATTTACATATGTTATATAAGTTTATAAGTAAAGTTTATATATTTACTGACTAACAAAGATATATATTAAGTTATATGCTCAAGTTATACTACATATACTTAAAATATATTAAGAATATACTTATATATATCAATATAAGTTTATAAGTAAAGTTTATATATTCTTATATATATATATATATATATATATATATATATATATATATATATTAAGTTATATGCTCAAGTTATACTATATACTTAAAATATACTAAGAATATACTTATATATATCAATATACTTATGTTATATAACTTATATAACTTATATAACTTATATAACTTATATATATATATATATATATATATGTTTAAGTTATATATATACTATATTGACTTATAACTTATATATATATATATATATGTTTAAGTTATATGTATACTATATATACTTATATATTATAACTTAAGTTATTTATAGCTTAATTTTTTTCTAAGTTTATAAATTCGTATTTTATAAATTAAGTATATTTATATTATAAGTATATTCTTAGTATATTTTAGTTATTTTTCAAGTATACAACTTTCTAGTTTTTAATTTAAGTAGATGTATATTATAAGTATATTCTTAGTATATTTTAGGTATATTCCTAACTTAATATAAGTAAAAATATGAACACAAGTAAATAGAAAAAAGCACAATGAGCCATATATTTTACTCATTCTTGGATAACATTTATTTGCAAGTTGTAGTTTTTTTTAACTTGCAAATAATACATGAGTTGCAAAGAAATAGTAGAATAAAAAATCATCAATTCTCAATCATTTGGTTAATTTCCCCCATATCATATTTGGCCATGGAGATATCTTCAAAGTCTTCCATTTGGTCCGCTCTACTTGCTATCAAATCTTCAATCTCTTCCTCTTCGCCTTCCACCGCTTCTAAGTTTTGGTTGTGACGCTCCGATCTAATCTAATCGCGAATGCACACTAGTACTTGCAAGCTAAATCCAGATAATGAGTGCCTATGGTCTCCAATTTGTTATCTTCCTTGGCTAAATGCACTCTCCGAAGCCACGGTTGATACTTGAACCGTAAGGATATCTCGAGCCATTCTTGAGAGTATCGGATGACTTGCCTTGTATTTTTTCCACCATGCTAAAACGTCCAAATCATCTAATTCCTTGATATCCACATTTGGCTGCATCAAATAAAAGTAATATTCATCGAAGTTTACATTACAAGAAGGAGTTGGATGTGAATGTAAAACTTTTAAATGCGACAAACCCGATAAGCCCTTTTTGCTACTTTGAGAAGTAGTAGGGCGTGGAGCAACGGGTGTAGCATGTTCTTCCAAATTAGAATAATGACTAAAAACTTTTCCAAACTCGGCATCAATAGCGAGGTCGACTTCAGCTAAAGATGGTTCAACTCCCTCTTCAATTTCTAAAAATGTATAAATTTGATTAACCAATGCTTTAGTATAAGACACTTTTAAACAAGGATTTAAAAGAGAACCCAATATAAATAAAGTTGGGATGGAAAAAAATACTTCTTAAATTTTGTTGTCATATCAAAAATAGCCGCTTGATAACCGGGTTTATATTTATACTCTTGTAAAACTCTAGCTATTTCCGCTAAGTAGGCTAAAATTCCGATTCCCGTGAGATAGAATTGTTTAGAAAAAGCAAGAGTTGCATTATAAAAAATTTCTAAGAGTTCAACACATTCCTTAACATCTTCTCAATGCATAAAATTTAACCAATCATCATTATTAATATTATATTTGTTGTGAACTTGTTGTATGGGAATCCTATACTCATATGCTTGTTGTAGATAATGTAAGTGTAGTTCCACCTAGTCTCAATTTCTACTTAAATTTTCCTAGGTCTAAGGTTATTTTCCACACAACAATTCTTAAAATCTCTCGCCTTCCCTATTAGCATTACAAAAAGAAACGCAACCGCCTCTCTAACTTTTTGAATAGAATCGTCAAAACACACAAGACAATCTTTAACAATTAAGTTTAAAATGTGACAACTACATCTCACATGAAAAATATTTTTTAGCGGAGGGTTTAATTCTCCTTTTAAAAGACAAATCGCCTTTGTATTATTAGAAGCATTATCTAAAGCAATACAAAGTGTTTTTCTATAAATGTTAAAAAATCTCATAATGGTAGACATTGAATCCGCTAAAAATTTTCCATCGTGACGACCTTTCCCTTCATCATATAAAAAAGCTATAATTCTTTTTTACATAACCCAATTATCATCAACCCAATGACATGTAATAGCAAAAAAAATCTAACTTGTTAAGACTAAGACCCAAAAAAATCTAACTTGTTAAGACTAAGACCCAAATCAGCGGTAAGAGAAACATTACAATTTAAAGAATTAAATACATGGCGCAAATAAAATCTATATTTTTTATACAAATCTATAACATCCGCTCTACAAGTACTTCTAGGAATACCCTCAAATAACAGATTATAACAACGTTGAATGTAAGTAACAAACCCCAAACCCGAAGGAAAGGAAAACGGTAAACAATCATAAGCTACCATTTTAGCTATTTCTACACGCTCTTTTTTCTTATCATACTTAAAATTTTTACTGGTTCGTGGGTCTATCGTCATTTGAATACCCCCCACATTTGAACCCGTTTGCTCTCCCCAAACATCCATATGTTTCTCTCTCATATGACCATTTAGTGTACCCGTTTCACCATCCTTACTAGTTCCTTGCCTAAAAGCAAATACTTGTTCACATAGGGTATATTTAGCTGTTTGGCTTTCCATATCCTTAGTCATAAATTTTCAAATTTTAGCGGTTGGCTTTCGAGTTCTAGGCGGTTTATCTTGTGTATGTGATTGTGCAGGACCTGTATCTCCTATGGAATTTTCGGGGGGCTTGTGTTTCATCATCATCAATTTCATTAAAAGTGTCGATATAATGTGGTTGCATTGCCTAATGATCTTAAAGTGGATTATTTCCACCAACATCAATACCTAAATTAGGTGTTTCTTTCACAAATATTTCCTCATTAAACCCACCCCTAACAATACCACTACTACCGGCACCACGTCTAAATCTCTTCGCCATTATTAAATATAATTAATTTAAATCACACTCAAATAAATCACAAGAAAATAAATTGCAACAAATTAAATTGCTAGAATTAAATTGTGTAAATTAAATTGCGAAAAATAAAGATAGAGTTGGAACGAAGGTACCAAATTGCCGGACTAATTTCCAACAAAGTGAAGGCGGCTAGAATTGCAAATCCACCAAAGCTACTTCGGATTGTTGCAAAATCACCAACTCCACCAACAATATTATAATTGCAAAATTAATAATTGAACTATAATAAGACTTTATAATATTTAATTGAGAGAAATTTAAAGTGGCTAATTATTGCAAAGTAACTATAATTGAGAGATTGAGAGAAAGAGAAGAGTGAATTGGTGTGGATTAAAATGGAAATGGAGAGAGAGGTTTACGTAGGGGTGGGGGATGGGTTAAAGTGTTAAAAAAAAAGTTTGGGGGGGTTGGGGGGCCAAATTGTGGGTTTGGGGCCGTTTGGGCAACGCCATTTTTTGCAAATGGACCGTTGGCCAACTGTCCAACAAAGCAGCCCAACAGCTACATTTAAAAAAAAAAAAAATTAATTCGACCGGTTTTACCGGTTTAACTGGTCCGGTTCCGGTTCCAAAAAAATCAAAACCGGACCGGTATTTAATAAACGGTTAACCGGAACCGGTTAACCGGTTCAACCGGTTCCGGTTCCGGTTTTACCGGTCCGGTTACCGGTTTGAACCTGTTAACCCGAACCGGTTGACGCGTTTATCGAGCAGCAAGAATATGGTTCTAGGTACAACTTCTATTTTAACATTAGGGTCATCCAAATTCACACGTATCAGGGGATAAACTTGCATAAAACATAAGATGGGATTCATGAGTATCTAACACAATCAAACCAATTCAGTTACAGAGTCAACATTGTCAAGGCATGAGCAAGAACAGAGATACTTCTTTCAAAAGTGCAGATAAATCTACATGTTAAGTTTACTGATCTCATTAAAAGTATTTCAAGATACATTTTATAACAAACTAAATTTTGCACCTCTAGCAAAAGGAAAACTTCAGCTTACTTAAAACCAAAACACAAAGCAAAACTATCTTTTTTTTTTTTGTACAAATGACTGAACAAAGTCCAAAATACAGTTGAATAAGAAAAGACCTCAAGGAATGCAAAAAAAGTTACCATTATAAGTCAAAAACTTCAAAGTAAAGCACAAAATTCTAAGCTTCAGATACAAAAAAACCCAAGTATACTTAGCTTCCATGTAAAACAGTATTTATCTGGTCTTAAAAAATCAAAGGCCAACTAAAGATCAGCTCAAAACCCCATATTCGCAAAAAAAAAATAAGCAAACCAAATATTTGAAGGCATAGCAGGTTAGAAAAAATAACTCTCAAATATAGCAAAGTACTATATCAATAAAGATCACAATATAGCTAAAAGAACCTTCAGTATTCACACTAAATAATATCATATTTCATAGAAAATATCAAGAAAAATGCAAAATAGCTTGAATCTTGTGACGAAAATGGGACTCAACCACATAATTACAAAAAATTTCAACAAACCAAATATTTTAAGGCGTAGCAGGTTAGGAAAAATAGCTTTCAAATATGGGAAAGTACTATTATCAATAAAAATCACAAAATAGCTAAAAGAACCTTCAGTACTCACACTAAAAACATCAGATTCCATATAAAAATATCAAAAAAAATACAGACCCATAACACACAACATCTTATTTCATAATTTTAAATGGAATACCGAACATGCAATCGCCAAAAGGACAAGAATTTAAAAAGAAAACTCTGAACTTCAAACAATGATTACTCAAGAAATAATACTTTCTATTCCTGTAGAATTAGATGTGCAATCGTTGAAATAATCACTCTAGCTAACTGAATGTAACACCCAAAAAGATTTGGGTTTTGAGTACATTACCTGCTTTGATATTCCAATAAGAAAATACTTGTGGCTTTTGGGTTTCAACCTAAGATTCACATTTTTTCTGGGAAGAAATATTATTGAATGATTTTAATGGAGAATTTTGAAGAAGATAGCGAGCACAACCCTTATCAATCGAGAGAGAACAGAGTGAAGAACTTAACCCTTTTGTTTTTTAACCTGACACATTATCGTGTATTCATATTTCCCTTTAGGTCTTATTTACTTTTTTCATTTTTAAATACAACAAATTGGACTACTAGAGGCCACTCAGTCGCCCCAAAAAAAACTTTAGAGGCGACTCTATATTAGTTGCTGCTAATACTTTCGAGCCAAATTTTTAGTTAAAGCGGGAACTGAAAATTAAGTATTTAGTGGCGAAAATTAGGGGCGACCCAGGAAAAGCGCTACTGAAAAATTAACTATTGTAGCTAAAAGTCGCCACAATAGATGAGACAATTGTAGCAGTAAACAAAGTCGCCACTAATTGTCGCCACAAAAAGACAGATTTCTTGTAGTGATGCACTCCATACAAATAATGACGCTATATCTTAAGTGTAAAAACTACAGCCGCTAAATCTAAGTCATGAGTCGGATAATTCTTTTTGTGAACCTTGATCTGACGAGATGCATAGCTACAACCTTACCATGCTGCATTAAGACACATCCGAGACCAACTCCCGAAGCATTACAATAAACCACGAACCCTTCAAAGAGCATCAAGACTGGAGCAGAAGTTAGTCTCTTCTTCAACTATTCCAAGCTTCGTTCACAGGCATCAAACCATTCAAACTTAACCTTTTTCTGAGTCAACTTAGTCAACGGAGTAGAGATAGAAGAAAATCCTTCTACGAAGAGTCTATAACAGCCTGCCAGACCCAAAAAATTCTTATATTAAAAACTGATGTGGGTCTGGGCCAACTCCTCACGGCATCAATCTTCTGAAAATGAACTTTAACACCTTCACCTGAGATCACATGGCTTAGGAACGCCACTGACTTAAGCCAAAATTCACACTTTGAGAATTTTGTAAAAAGTTCGCGATCTTGAACAGTCTGCAACACTATTCTGAGATGTTCTTCATGATCAGCCTCACTACGAGAATGCACCAAAATATCATCAATGAAGACAATGAGGAATAAGTCGAGATAAAGGCTTAAAGACCCTATTCATAAGATCCATGAAAGCAGCTGGGGCATTTGTCAACCCAAACGACATAACAAAAAATTCAAAATGGCCATAACGGGTTCTGAAAGCGGTCTTCGGAATATCAACTTCCTTAACCTTTAACTGATGATAGCCTGATCTAAGGTCAATTTTGGAATAATACTGGGCACCTTAAATTTGGTCGAATAAGTCATCTATTCTAGGAAGAAGGTACATGTTCTTAATGGTGACCTTGTTCAACTTACGGTAAACTATACATATACGTAAGGAACTGTCCTTCTTTCAAGCAAACAAAACTGGTGCACCCCAAGGTGAAACACTAGGCCTGATAAACCCCTTGTTAAGATGTTTTTCAACTGGGCTTTTAACTCTTTTAATTCTACTGGAGCCATTCTATACGGTAGAATAGATATCGGCTGAGTATCGGGGAGTAAAAATCAATTCTAAATTCAATCTCCCTGTCAAGAGAGATTCCTAGAAGATCTTCGGGAAAGACCTTGGGAAATTTATTTTTAATCAGGATGGATTGAAGAGTTGGAGTCTGGGCATTTGAATCCCTAACTCGAACTAAGTGATAGATATAACCTTTGAAAATCATTTTTCTGGCCTTTAGGTAAGAAATAAATCTACCCCTGGGTACGACTGAATTACCCTCCTATTTTATGACTGGCTCATTAGGAAACTCGAATCTTACAACTTTGGTTCTACAACATACTATGGCATAACATGAAGCTAACCAGTCCATACCCATGATCACATCAAAATCTACCATCTCTAACTCTGCTAAGTCAGGTATGGTTCTACAGTGATGGACTAAAACTGAGCAACCCCTATAAATACGCCTAGCTATGACTGACTCACCCACTGGGGTGGATACCTCAAATGGTTCATGCAACTTTTCTGGTTCAAACCCAAATTTCTTAGCAACAAAAGGGGTTACATATGACAAGGTGGATCCTGGGTCAATAAGGGCATACACGTTAAAAGTGAAAACTGTTAGCGTACCTAGACAACGTCTGCCCGAGCTTCTGTATCCTGTCGACCTATTAATGCATACAAATGATTTCGCCCACCGCTTGCGTTTTCGGACTTAGCTGCATTGTTCCCTGTTGGACTTGATTATTTTCAGGGACTGCTGAATTCGTGGACTGCGCCACGTTACCTCTGGTACCTTGCCTAGCTGACGGACAATCTCTCTGAAAGTAACCCCTTTGGTCATAACCATAGCATATATTCGGACCTATATGACACATACCTGAGTGTCTCTTATTACACTTGCTGCATATCGTATTGGTATAATTTGACTGACCCACACTTGCCTGAAAGTAAGAACTTGATGGCCTGAAATTCTGCTTCTTATTGTTACGGAATTTGGGAATCGGGGGCACTTGTCGTGATGGAGCAGTCCCGCCGACCTCGTTCTTAAAGAATTTCCTGTTTCCATTACCGCTAGCTGCCCGGTAGACTTGATCCTCTTGTTGAAATCCTTCTCTTTCTCTTTCTGCAAAGCTTCCTCCTCCTTTAGCCTTGTCTCATTCCTTTGTACGAACGCAACCATCTTATAAATAGTCATTCCCCCATTCTGTGCATCAATATTGGCCGCATCATAGAAATGGGAATCAAGACCTCCAACAAACCTCCTCACTCTTGCCCTCACGTCCGGTACCATATGTGGAGTATGCTTAGCCAGACTGACAAATTCCAAATAGTAGTCCTGGACTGACCTGCTATTTTGTTTAAGCTTTAGGAATTGCTCAGCCTTAGCCTCTCTGACTTCTATTGGCATAAAGTGTTCCACGAATGCGCTTGTAAATCCATCCCATGTAAAGATTAAGTGCATCCTCACCTCGGGATAATTCCCAAGATTCATACCAAGTGTTGGCAAAGCTCTGCAGCTGATGAGCTCCAAAAGTAACTATTTCTATTTCTGTAACTGTCATAATCATGAAGATCTTTTGAAGAGCATTAATATAGTCCTAAGGGTCCTCATCTTTCTTTGTCTCTATGAAGACCGGGAGATTTATCCTAAGAAAGTCCTTAGTCTTAGAAGACTCCCCATTATTCTCTGAACTTGACCCAGATTCCTAACGTTAGGCCTGAGTTGCTACCAGTTGTGTGAGCATGTTGATAGCACTCCTAACATCCCCATCTGACGCACTAGGAGGTGTGACTGTAGGAGCAGTTGGGGTTATTGTCTGAGTCGGAATAGTCTCTTCGTGAGCTTCCGTGGTAGCCCCTTGGTAGTGGTTGTGGCCATCCTGGTGTATTTTCTTTTCGCAGGTATGTTTTGAAAATACGCACACGCACGAATTAGAAAGGCATCCTGGGAATACTGATCTAACTGTACGATCTAGAGTATGAAAGAAGTTAGACAATCCTAAATGTCTTGGTGGTCAACTGTTTATATGTATAGGGCCCTCACACATATAAAATTGACCCTACTGGACACGGTTTCATAGATTCCCTAGAGACGCTTGAACCTAGGCTCTGATACCAAGATTTGTCACGCCCCGAACTATGGCTTGGGCGTAACACGACACTCGGTGCGTGACTGCATATGACTGAGCGAATCACATTGACCGTTGAATCATCATGAGGCATACATGAGCGGAATATAACGTGATTGCATGATGAACCTTTATACAACTTAATGAGTTATATTACTTAATAGAAAAATACTTGTTTAATTATGAGTGCGGAAAAAACATGCATGAGCCAAAACGGCTAACCGACTCCGAAAGTCTAACATGACACTTGTCTAGTTTATGAAACCTCTAACATGAGTCTGAACATGAAAACATAATTGCTGGGACAAGGCCTCTAGCATACCTCCAAATATATATATCACTGACAAAATAAGGATAGCTGACTAAGACCCCGAATGAGATGGGGCTCACTATTAAGCTGATGCGAGAACTGTCCAACTGAGCAGATGCGTCGTCCTGTTAATCAGTACTTGCATCGTGAAATGCAGGCCCCCAAGGCAATAAACGAGGACATCAATACTTTGAATGTACTGGTACGTAAACACATGAGAGAAATCAGCAGGCACATGATACATAAACATGAAATTGAAACTGAGACTAAACATTGAAACTAAATATGAACATGAGTACTGTAAGTATGAAATAATCTATAACTGAGCTGAAAACATGATAATAACTGTAATACCGACATGAACCACCACGGGGAGAAACGTGGAGTATGATCTCAACCCAATCAGCTAAGCCATCTCGTACCTTGCTAAGGTATGAGACATCAACATGAATGGATCCAAATCCCTCAATAGGGAAAAACATGAAGGAATCGTCCTAACTGGGCGGAGCGATCCAAATCCTACACTGGCATACTTAGTTTCAGGCTATTTGAGCCTTCTCGGTATTAATACAACTCCCGAACATGAAATAACTAAAGACACGATTCCTGATTCTTAACATGAACATGGATACATGTAGACATAACAATAAATACATATATACAAGCTTTTCATGGAAATAGCATAATATCTCATATCTTGTGTCATAGAACTCATGGGATGCAAGTTATGGCTTTCTCATAGATTACTGACTGAGTCTCAATCACCAGAACAATAAATTAAGACTAATCAAACGGAAGTATAACTGATAATACAATATATCATGGTTCAAGTGTCTAGGGTTTATCATGAATATACCTAGACCCTAAACCTAGTGCATGTAATCATGGAATACTGAAGCATGGAGAAGAACAAGGATGTTCCCACATGTGGATAGCATCAACATATCTGGTAATGCTTCAACTTGCAATGAAAATTTGGTCTTGGAAGAAGAATCCTAACCCTTGGCCTTGTATTCCTATAATTGGGTTTTATTAAAAACCCTATGTTAAGAACATGAGATTCTACTTGGGATTCAAGAGAAATTAATGGAATTCACTTAGGATAGTGTTAAGAGTCTTACCTTGATGTTTGGAGAAGTTGAGAGGAGAGGGTTTTCGTGTTCGGGCTTGAGAGGAATGAAAATAATGAAATAAAACTGAGTTCCCGTTCTTTTAATGTTTTAGTTGTGGCACTATTACAGACCGTGTTACGGTCCATAACACTGGACCGTAACATAGGCCTAAATTCCAGTGAGCACCTCAGTTGGAGGTCAAGTTACGGCCACCCATTATGGGCCGTAACACATTTTACGGTCCGTAACAATGAACCTTCCAATGGTCCAAAGTTACGAGATGGTGATTTTCAAGTGTGCTTCTTACGATATGGTTGACAGGCTATAACACAGGTTACAGACCGTCCCTTAGAGCGTATTACGTTGATTCCTGAACTGAAACATGTTTTCAATTCCAACACTTTCTTTCTTGGGTTTCTAGCCTCTTGAATCATGAATATGGTTTAGTACGGATTTTGCGAGGTGTTACAACAACTTAGCCCCTTCGTCATGTAATCATTTACTCCATATCATCATTTTGAGAAATGAAGCTTACCTCAGTAGTAAGACTGGCACTTTTCTTTTTTGACTCAGGGCAAGAATACCCACCCGTCGACAGGGTTCACATCTTCCAAAAGGATTATACTCTTTCATAGTGAATACGAAACTACAATGCTGATATCACCTCTTTGTCTTCAAATCACAGATTGTCAGGATGAAAACTGTAACCACCCTTCAGGCCAAAATTAATCCACCTTTGCTGACATTCCATGTCAACAATCTTAAATTTGATGTCAGAATTATGTCACCTGATTCGGGCAAGAACTGTGCTTATCAAATTTAAGACGTCTAATCAGTCAATGTATCAAGGCAAGTCATGCGACGTCTAGGCTGGGGTCTCAATACCTTGACACAATATTGTTTAGTGGAGACCAGGCTTTCGGTAAGCCGTGATTATATCTTTCAGTAGTCTTAAAATTGCCATTATTTTCTCTTTTTTTAAAATAAAAAATAAAAAATTATGCTCTGCAAAAATGTACAAACTCGTCAGCGTAAAATAACTTTACTTAAGGAGAATTTCATTACCCTTTTGTGGATACCCTTTTTCCCATTTCTTCTTCATTTTGCTTGGTCATTGTTATCCCTGTTTCAAACATTTCTAGCAAACAAGTTACCGCAAATATCCTTGCTTGTTTGTTCCTGCATCTACAAAAAAAATCGTGAGTTTCCTATATGGTCGACCGCTCTTCCTGCATGTGGATTTCTACCGTTCACCTTTGGCAGGAAAGAATGCTCTTTTTCCTTGAAAATCTTTTGTTTTCACAAAGATGAAATTCTTTGGGCGATGATTTTTTGAAACCACATATATTTGAAGTAATAAATCTGTAGTAGTGGTATATATATATTTTTTGAAAATGATATATTTTGCACACAACCTTTTAATGTCATGACACTGGTTACTCCAACAAAGTCCTCTATCACTTCTTCTTCATCTTGATCTTGTCTTGTACTAAAAATTTTGAATCCCTTTTGAAAACTTTGCCCCAGTTTATATACATCTTCGTACCAAACCGGATTTTGCCGTGACGAAAGAATTTTTCAGACCCTCTCAAAAATTTTGCCCCAACGTAAGGGTGTACTAGTTGATTTTGTATCTAATTGCATCGAAGGAATTTTTGAGATCCTTCTCAAAAATTTTGCCCCAAAGGTAGAAGTGCTAATCAGTTCGTTCCTTTGAATTAGTATATCGAAAGAATTTTTGAGGTCCTCTAAAAAATTCTGCCCCAATTTCCATGTCGGGTTATTTTTGTCTTTCTTTTGCCATCGGGTTATTTTTGTCTTTCTTTTGCCAAGGCATCTTTGAGTTTTCTTGGGAATTTTTTTTGGGATGACCGAGCTCGGAAGGGCGCCTACGTATCCCGTTTAGGGAATCAAGTCGAAACGTAGTTCGGGATAAATATATTGGAATTTTTTGGTGAAACCGAACTCAAAAGATCGCCTACGTATCCCAAAATGGGAATCAAGTCATAACGTAGTTCAAAATACATGATTTTGGATTTTTGGGTTAAAGTGACCGAGCTTGAAAAAGCGCCTACGTATCCCCTTATAAGTATAGGGAATCAAGTCGCCGTGTAGTTCGTACATAAGATTTGGGTATTTGGTTTTCTACTAAAAAATGCAAAATTACAAGGAATGGAAATGCAATTGCAAGCAAATAAAACTAAAGCTACGAATCTCTAAAGTCATTTTCTTCTTACACATAGTATCTTTTGATGGCGTCTGAATTGATTGCTCTTGGCCACTTTTGACCATCCATTTCAGCGAGGACAACTGCTCCTCCTGATAACACCTTTCGCACCATATAAGGCCCTTGCCAGTTTGGCACAAACTTCCCTTTGTATTCTAATATCCGTTTGAGCACCAATTGCCCTACTTGAAAAGTCTAATCCTCGTATGTTTGTTGAAGGCTAGTGCTATTCTTTGTTGGTACAACTGACTATGGCAAACGACAATCATCCTCTTTTCACCTGTCAAAGCTAGTTGTTCATACCTCTTACTGATCCATTCTGCGTCGCCTAATTCAGCTTCTTGTATGATTCATAGTGAAGGGATTTCTACTTCAGCCTGTATCACTGCTTTAGTGCCATAGACCAGGAGGTATAGAGTGGCTTCGCATTGAAGTTCTAGCGGTTTTACGATATCCCAACAATGCATACGGCAATGGCTCATACCAGTCTTTGTAGTTATCAATCATCTTTCTGAGGATCTTCTTGATGTTTTTGTTGGCGGCTTCCACAGCTCCATTCATTTATGGCCAGTATGCAGTTGAATTTCGGTGAGTGATTCAGAATTGCGTAAACATTTCTTTCATCAAGTGGTTGTTCAAATTAGCCCCATTATCTCTTATGATCAATTTCGAGATGCCGAATCGGCATATGATGTTGTTTCTCACAAAATCCTCTACTACCTTCTTTGTTACTGACGCATAATATGTCGCTTCCATCCACTTGGTAAAGTAGTCTATGGCGACCAAAATAAAATGGTGCTTGTTTGACACAGCTGGCTCAATCAGTCCAATGAAATCCATGCCCCAAGCGGTGAATGGCCAAGGCGACGTCATAGCATTCAGTTCTATTGGAGGGACCTTTATCAAGTCTCCATAAATTTGGCACTTCAGGGCATTTCTGAACGAATTTGCTACAATCGTTCTCCATGGTCATCCAAAGAATAACCTACTCTTAAGATTTTCTTCTCTAGCACAAACCCATTCATGTGAGGCCCGCAGGTTCCAAAGATGCACTTTTCAATCAATCTTGTGGCATTGATAGAGTCAACACATCTAAGTAAACCCAAATCCGGGGTCCTTTTATACAGAACATTCTTATTGAGGAAGAAACCATTTGCCAACTTCCTAATAGTCTTCTTCTGATTGATGGTGATTCCTTCAGGATATTCTCCTTTCTCCAAGTACATTTTAATGTCAACGTACCAAGGTTTTCCATCAATCTTTGTACAAAAGCACAAACTGGAGCCGGTTAATCTCTTATTTCAATTTTGACTGGATAAATGTACTTACTGTCAGGATACTGAATCATGGATACTACTGTTGCCAACGCATCAGCAAACTCATTTTGGGTTCTTGGTATATGTTTGAACTTGTCTTCTTGGAACCGATCCGCCAGTCTTTGCACAAGTCCAACATACGGTATGATCTTCTTATTTTTAGCAGCCTATTCTCCGCGAACCTAATGAATCAACAAATCCGAGTCGCCAATTACCTAAAGGTTTCGCACATCTATGTCAAGGGCTAGATGAAGACCCATGAAGCAAGCTTCGTATTCAGCCATGTTGTTGGTACAATTAAAATTTAACTTGGCGGCTATTGGATAATATTGGCCTGAGTCTGAAATCAAGACGTCTCCGATTCCTAATCCTTTAAAGTTGACCGCTCCATCAAAGTATACTTTCCAACCTAATTCATCTTCATTTTCTTCGCCCTCAATTATCATCACTTCTTCATTCAGGAAGTAAGTCCACAAAGGTATGGAGTTGTCATCCATGGCTTCCCCGCAAATTTGCTAGTGCCCGATTTAATTTTCGTTCGACGTATTAGATATCGAACTCACTCAATAGCATTTGCCATTTGGCCAACTTCTCTATCGGCATCTATTGGCGAGAGATGTAACTTAGGGGGTCTATTCTTGAGATCAAATGTGTCGTGTATGCCTCCACATAATGTCTTAATTTCTGAGACACCTAGGTTGGGGCGCAACACGTCTTTTCCACTAAGGAATATCTAGATTCACAGGATGTGAACTTCTTGCCGATATAATAGATGGCTCTCTCTTTCTTGTCGGTTTCGTCATTTTGCGCCAACATGCACCTAAAAGCATTCTTAAATACTGGCATGTACAGCAGTAAAGGGCTTCCCGGCCTTAGCTGGACCAAAACGGGTGGATTTGACAAGTATCTTTTAATTGTGTCAAAGGCTTTCTGAGAACCTTTTATCCATTTGGTTAGAGCATCTTTCTTGAGGAGTTTGAGAATTGGTTTTACAATTACCGTGGACTAGGCGATGAAGTGTCCAACGTAATTCAACCTTCCTAAGAAGCTCATGACCTCTTTCTTTGTTGTTGGTGGTGGGAGTTCTTGAATTGTTTTGATCTTTGTGGGATCCAATTCAATACCATGACCACTGACTATGAATCCTAGCAACTTTCCGGTAGGCACTCCAAATGCGCATTTAGCAGGATTCAGCTTCAAATCGTATTTGTGGAGTCTGTCGAAATTTTCTCTCAAATGATCACTATGATCACTACCCACTCGGGACTTGATGACAACGTCGTCCACATACACCTCAATCTCTCTATGCATCATATCATGAAAGATGGCGATCATCGCCCTTATAGAAGTAGCACCGGCATTCTTGAGCCCAAAAGGCATTACTCGGTAGTGATATACCCCCCATGGTGTGATAAATGCCATTTTTGGAGCATCTTCCTCCTCCATCAGTATTTGATGATAGCCCGCGTAACAGTTCATGAAAGACTGCACCTCATGTTTGGCGTAATTGTCAATAAGTATGTGAATATTAAGGAGTGAAAAATTATCCTTTGGACTGGCGCAGTTAAGATCACGATAGTCTACACAGATCCTTATTTTTCATATTTCTTTGGTACTAGGACTATGTTTGCTAACCATGTCGGATATAGTGTCACTTTCACAACTCCCGACTGGATCTGTTTTTCTACTTCTTCTTTAATTTGGATACTGACATCAAGTTTAGGCTGCCTGATCTTCTATTTTACCGAGGCGAATCCCTCTAGGATCGGCAACCTATGGACAACAATGTACGTACTCAAACTACGGCATATCGGCGTACGACCAAGCGAAAAAATCTTCATACTCTTTCAACAAGTGCCGATACCCTTCTTTCTCAATCTCTATCAGATGTACACTTAGTCTGGTTTCCCGAATCAATTCTTCATTCCCTAGATTAACTGCTTCTGTTTCCTCTACGTTGGGTGTCAGTCTATTTTCATATTCCTCTTTGATGTTTATCAACCCTTCTGGTTCAGTTATCTCTTCTTCTTGATCGTTGTTTTGTTCATCATTGTTTTTACTAGTTTTATAACATGGCATGACATTATTTGTCCCTTCTGTATTATTACTATAAAACAAAGTAACATAATTATCAATCATGTAAAAGCAATCTTAATTACGTATGTGTGTGTGTCCATACACACACACACACACACATACATATAAAGTAAAATAATTTTTTCTTATTGCACTTAAGGCATTTTCATTGTAATTTAAAAGAGTGATACAAACTGTGGCCTTGACTCATAATGGAACATCGGGCCGTTTTCATTATTAAACAATACGTAATAAGAAAACACGAAAAGGCAACAAGCCGGGCCTCAAAGCCGACTTTCACCGTTTTTTCTTAAAGTGAGCATTCTTTCTACCGCAGAGTGAACAATGGGGTAGAAGTTCATCCACTTGTTGTTTTCCCTGGCTCGGCATGACGAATCTCCAATGTTCAAAGCATTCTTCAATGATGGCTGTGCACTTCTCTTCCCAAAACAATGTCCTTAAACCCTCTTCTGGATCTTCACTGCTATGACTCAATGGGCATGCTGTGAAGGATTAGTATAGATGAGGAAATGGCCTTCTCATTTCCATAGGACCTCTTGGTCCATATTCTGCCTCTTCTTAAACCCTCTCTTGGTAATCGTCATCAGAAAATGATAAACTATGCGCTCGTACAACATACGCCACAATCTCAGCCAATGTTTCACTCATAGTGCCAGCGGGCACTTGGACTTCATTCAAAGCTTTCATTAAGGCTAAGCGATGTTGTGATGAACTGAGTAATAATGACATTACTAATATCCTGGCAGTAGTTTTATGAAAGTGTTCAACAATCAAATAATCTTTGATTGGCATTTGCCTCCAAAAGTTTTCAGCTTCGCATTCAGTGATTGGTCTTTTCTGAGGATTTTCGCGACATGGCACTTTAAGTACATGCTCTTCTGGAGCATAACACCTTCCAGACCTGGTCATATCCTAAACCACAGCGGCTACCTCTTTTCCTTTGACCATCATCAGGTGTGGTGATCTAATCACAAAAGGTGCATTCTCAACTGGCCCTGATGTTTTGATTCGAGTGACTGTTGAGGGATATTTGAGTACGAAGGGCTCTTTCTTGGCTACAACAGATGATCGACATCTCAGATTTCCTTATTATGGGGCCTGGCACCTCTTTTTGCACTTTTAAGGACAACGAGGTAACGGTGCTTTCCAATCCTTCAATATCCAGACAAATGATCGCAAGGCTCTTTTTCCATTCATTACCTCTTTCTATCATATGAATTTGATTCCCTCCATGCTTCGGGAGAGGATTTGTATCTACATTTGGAGGTGTTGGCTCCAGAATAAGCTCATGATTGTCAATCATACCTTATAGTTTATGCCTTAAGTTTATGCAGTATTCGGTGGTATGGCTAACTTGGTTAGAATGGTAGGTGTAATTGAAATCTGGCCTATACTATTGACCCTTGGAGTTAGCAGGTTTTGGTGGAACAGCATTTATTCGACCAATGTCTCTTAGTTTAGCAAACAAACTAGCCCTTAATTCTAGTAAAGGAGTGAATACTCTTGGTGGTTTCTCTTGGGGTGCCTCATAATTTGCGAGTGGAGAGTGGTTTTGGAAAGTCTGATTTTGTGGAGCTTGGTTATTGGGTGCTGGTATTCGATAATTTGGTCGTGGAGCTTGGTTGCTAGGTGCTGGCATTTGGTAATTTGGTTGTGAAGCTTGGTAGCCAGGTTGTGCATAGCACACAGACATCGGGCTATATGGGAGTGAAGTGGTTATATAGCTGCTTGGTGGAGGCGATTGGTAGTTATCTTGATTTTTGAGTGTTATCCCTTTTCCTCGGCCTTTTGGGCTAATAGCTCTAGAAACATAAGCTACATCTTCTCTCTTCTTTTTGTGGCTCATGGCGCCAAATGCACCTGATCTGTTTAATACACTGACAATCCTGCCGGTCTTAAGGCCATTTTCGATGTCTTCCCCAATGGCGACTAAATCTGCAAAGGAGGTCTCTTTCATAGTTATCATTTTGTCAAAACTATCAGCTTCTCGGTACCATATAAATGTGGCTTCAGTCATAGGAGGTTGCACACACGCTGCCTCGTCTCTCCAGTGATTGACATATTTTCTATAGGTTTCGGGCAATTTCTGATGAATTTTCTCCAATGAGAAGCGATCAGGCACATTTTTCATATTGAAGTGGAATCTCTCCATGAATGAACTTGCCATCTCTTCCCATGTATTCCATCGACTGATGTCTTGTGAGATAAACCACTCCATGGTTGTTCCTGACAGACTTCGACTGAATAATCTCATGAGCAAAGCTTCATTTCCACCATTTCTGACCAACTAGTCGCAATAAGCTCTTAAGTGGGACCTGGGATTGCCTGATCAATTGAAATGGTCAAATTAGAAATTTTAAAACCTTCTACTAGACCCAAGTCGGGATGTATGCACAAATCAGAGTATCTTAGCCCCTCTTTCTTTTTAGAGCTATGTTCTATTTCAGCAATTTTCTTCCCCATCTCATTCTCGATTTTGTCTATTCTAGCCTCAAAGAACATTTTCATCTTCTCCAGTTCTGGCGAGGAGTCAATATGGGTGACATGGTCTTGAAAAGTAACATTTGGTTGCACGAGGTGGATTGTAGGAATTCTCGCTGCCCGAAGGGCTTAATAAGGGTTTGTGTTATGAGATGTTGTAGCGTGAGCAGGTATTTGGAAAGCTGGTGTTTGATGGGAGGAATCCCCCACATAGGCGGTGTTTTAGTGCAGTGGAGTTTGAAAAGTAGCCCCAGTCTGAGTTTGTGAGAAATGGTCAGGGATTGGTAAGTCCAAATTTGGAAAATAAGTGCAGGCCTTCTAGCCTCAGTATTAGTAGCATTTTATTTTTCATCCCTCGATGGGGCCGTTTTTCTCTAGCTTTAGCCAATTTCCTCATTAGCGAGTTAACGACCCTTCCAAAGGCATTCCGACTATGTCGACTTTCGTTAGGGTACCCTCGACTAAAACAGTTCTATTTAGTGGCGGAGTCTCAGGCATGTTTTCTTCTTGTAGAGAGTTTAAGGATGCTGCAGTACCTTTTGATCGAGTAACTGGTGCCAACGAATCGACCCCTATCTATAAGAGAAAACAAAATCAAAAGCTCCAAAGTTAGCGTTATTTTTAAGCACGAAACACAAGATATCATGTTGTTTGCAGTTTATAGGACATAGATTCATATATTTTATTTCAACTCCTGATTGATTTACATTCCAAGGGTATTTTGGTCTTTTTGTGTTCTTAGGAATATTGATTTTTGGTAAATGGTCTTATCCCACCAAAGGGAAATCATTCCACCCGTAGTTCGGAAATACACAGAAAAGGTTTTTTTTCTATGCTACCCGAAACTTAGTTTTCTACCCTGACTAGGTCTTATGTAGGCTTGCCACGTATCCCCAACAGGACATCAGGTCAGCGTGTTCCATTTACATAAAAAGAGAAAGGGACATTCTATCTTGTTGAAAGCAGTAAAGGGATTCTTATGTTTTTCTACCCAACCATACTAAGCAGGTCTTCATTGTCTTTTTCATCTTCATTTTCTAACCTTGTCTTCCTGCGACAATCCAAATGTGGCCTTCATTCCAGAGGCGTTCCAATTCAAGCTTAAGATCCACACATTTCTCAATGTCGTGGCTAGAGCGACCATGATGAAATACACAAACCCTTTCTCTTGAAGATCCTAGGCGACCCTGATAGGTTTGCAGCACTCCTCTTATCTTCTTTACACTACACAGTAAGGAGTGAATCCTAGCATATGACTCCTCGAATTTGGAAAAGTCACTCCTCTAGAACATAACTCTCGATATCTTTTCTGGATGATTTTTCCCTTAGTCATGGGTCAGAAAAGAGTGGGGCCCCCCATAGTTGGCTAATTCTCCCTTGGTCAATCCATTGGATCAACTTCCTTTCCAGTGCTTCACACTCATTGGCTGTATGCCTTGACTCACTTTGGTGGTAGAGGCATTTTTTGTAAATCATGGAAGGAGCACACGGCGATGCAACAGATTTGGGCTTTATGCATACACTCCAAAACTCCCTAAAGTCTCTAAGAGTTCTTGTTTGTACACTTCTACTAGCATACCCCAATTATGCGATCTTGTGCCCTTAAGAACAATTGTGCATGAAACTGGAGATTCCTCGAGCTGAGATTCTCGCGGGTCTCCATAGACTTTCAAATTGGGGATAAGTAGTTCGTCATCTCCGTAAGGTATGGGGTCAAGCCCTTTTTGTTGACTGAGCGGGACATAACTCCCAAATGGCGCATCAGGAGTCTTTTCCCATTTTACCCGATTGGCAGGGTGTTGCTTAGTTACTTCCTCAACATAAGCTAGGAGAATTTCAGCTTCTTTCATCTTCTCACTGGCCGCCTTAGTGGTTTGGACAGCCTCTTTCATTATAGCAGTAGCCAAGGCCATACTATCGTCCTACTGTCGATTTTTCTTGCTTGTCGCTTCCATGTTCTCATCATCACTGACTAGGTTGACGTAAGGAAAAGTCGCACTCATGCTGTTTGGAGTCTCCATTTCCTATTAGCAAATCAACCTTTTAAAAGTGGAGCTAGATTTAGTTTTAGGGGTTGTTTTCTTGGTTTTTCTTTTAAGTAGTGTCCAGAATGTGGACCAATCAAGAGTTTTAATAATAAATATGATTTTCACACAACAGTTATATCAAATAAGCATTTAGACAATATATGATTCGTTTTCCTATACCACATTACTCCGAGGCTACTAGCGCATGTGAAGCAAAATTGTGCCATATGTGAAACAACTTTATTTGTTCCCAAAAATAAAAATCCCAATGTTTTTCATTAATAATATCTTCTCAAGTAGGATTACAAGGCTTTAAAGTAAATGCAAAACATTGAAAGAAGTCCACTCCTTGGATCGAAATCTGCTTTTTCTCAGTCTGTGCCTTCTAGGCCCTTTAAAGGGCGAGTGGCTACATGGGTTGGCATCAATGCTGCCTCGATCCACTGGCCTCTCTTTACGTCAGTCAACGACGTCCCTGCATCTATGGCTTCCTTAACAAAAGTATCAAGCCATTCTAAGCTTTTTAATGAGGCATCCGCCTCGTCTGTTAAACTCTTAATTATCTCTTGGTCATATTCTATTTTTGCTTGATGATCTGCTTCTCTCCCTTCCACCCGTCATTTCATTCTTCTAACCTGAATTGCATTCACGGCTTCCCTATCTAAGAGAAATTTGTACAGATACGGTCCTAGAATAGCAGTACCAGCTAGCTCAGCCCTCAGCCACTTGTAGTAGTCTTCGTCATGACTCGGATTGTTTGGATCCTCATCCAACTTATCTTCCCTCATCACATTCTTCCAATCTTTTCTGGCATCCTTTATACCCTCGACATGACCTTCTTCGTAATCTCGTACAAACTCTCCCATATCTCTCTCATTTGGGATAACCTGTCTCATATCAAATTGTCTAAGTACTCTCAATGGTGCGTAGGGTCTGATCCCCCTAATTCCCATAAGCAGTAAATAGGGATGCCTACGGCTCTTAACACAAATAGTCTTGGAATGAAAATCAGGTAATCTCCACCTAATATGTTCTTCTCTTAGTCTGGAAAAGATGTGAGCCCATCCTATTATCTTAAACCCCACAAGGCACAGCAGTGACTCCCAAATCATCCTCTCTCAGGCGGATCTCACGCGGGAAGATAAACCCCTCCTATCTAAATGTTTTAGTATCCATCATTAGACTAAGAGATTGCAATCCTGGAAGTAATAATACTAGTTGCGGCACTTTCCTAAAGCTCGGTATATATCGAATGGGATGATAGGGATAATGTCAAAATATTTGGTAAGTCCATTCGCTGTAACTCCTCTAAGAATAGCATGGGAAACAAAGACAACTCGGGTGTCGATAGCTAGGGAGGCATTTAGCGGAAATACTACAGTTCTGAATAGGCAGGTGATAAAGGCTAGTGTTTGGTTAGCTTCTCAGGACTAGAGTGAAAAAAAAAAACTCAAAGATGTGATTTTCGTATCCCTATTTGGATGAATACCTCCTGTATAACTCTCTAAATGCTATAGTTCCTTGTTCTCAATCAGCTTTGTTGACAGCAAACATGTCTTTGATTTCTTTTGGGGTAGGTTTGTGAGGGATGAGAATATTTTGAGCTAACTTCTTTTTGGATCTTGTTAGCGCTTCCCACGCTTTCCAAGACATCCTTAATTTCTTCTAAAACGGGGTCATCTCTATTTCTCCAAATCTGAATACCATTCTGTCATTATCCCAATAACTAGTAATAATCTCTAGCAAACCCGAATCCCTAGTCATATTCATCAATAAAGGTAGATGCCCTATGCAACTCTTTATCTCTTTTTTCTGATCATTAGTCAAACCTTCCCACCACATTGCTAAACCTGGTGGCGGGCCCACAATCATATCAAATAGCACATTATGAGACATCTGCAAGAGAGAACATTGTTAGTTCTCTGCTCCCATGAATAGCAATTTATTTCACACATGGCACAATAATGCTTCCAAATAGCAAGTAGGGGGATGCAGTGTCTTCAGGTTTTTACATCGTCTTAACACAGTAAGGTGTCTATCCTATCCGATTCAGGTAGTCCTGAGATACCCAAACCGGTCTATGGTCAGCTTGCGCTATATCAATAAAGATTTGGCTTTGCTCTACACTAGTTATTCTAGAGTGTTTTTTCAAGCAAATGACACAGGTTACTCAAGCGGAGAAGCTACGGGTGGGCTCTCTAAGGATGTGGGATGACCGCATGCCCATTCGACCTTAGAGACCTTCAAAGAATATAGCAAAAAAGGGTTTTTAGTGAAGGTATGATAGCAGCTCATCCCTTGTTATCACCCTTGAAAAAAAGTGTAAAATAAATGCCATGAGTGGTAGAGTATGCATGCGTAAATGACAGTTATTTTGCGGAAATTTAAACACATAGCTAGTTTATATCACTTAAACAATTTATACCATATAAAGCAAATAAATTATTGGAACCCTTCTGGTTAGAACCTTAAATTTTTCCCAGCAGAGTCGCCAACTGTAGTGGGTTGTATCTTTTCCTATTCGTATGTGCACTTGCCTCATTTAAAAAGAAAAGTGTTCCGGTAAAGTACGGTTGTCAATCGTACAGGAAAAAAGGAAAAATAAAATTTCTACATGGACGGTGCTCTAAATGGACGTTGTTTTAGAGTCGCCACCTAACTTATAGGTAAGTTAGGAAAACCAGTTCGAAAGGATTCATTTAAAACAGTTAGATTTTAAAAGAAATCAATCCGTACCAAAGTATGGGTAAGGGTTCTGGTGATCTACCGGGAAATGTGTTAGGTACCCCGATATTAAGGATCCATAAAATACGGTTGATCTACAGGTTCTAATAGTATGCCTTGTAGATATAAATTATTTTTGATAAAAAAACTACTTTTGTTTTAGATTCCCATAGTGAAAAGGTTAGTCATTCATGCAAAATACAACATTTCAGGAAATAAAAGTGGTAAAATTTTGCCCAAACTTAGGCGTTTTGGATTTCGGACTAAAACACCTAGATTAAAACCCGAAGGCGTTAACCTAAATAGAACACTATATAAGCTCACCCGAGTTTAAAAAAAGTTTTTAAGTTTTATAAAATCATTTTTGGCATATTATTATTATCCATATTTTAACCATATTTTATATTTTTTAGATTTCTATCCTTTTAGTCCAAATTATCCCAAAAAATAGTCCAAGTCCAATTTTTGTCCAAATGTCCATATGCATGGTCCATAATCATTTTTTGTCTCAAATGTCCATAAAATTGGTCAAGTCATTTTTGTCCAAAATCATGATTTACATTTAAAGAATGTCCATTTTTATCCATAAGGCAGTTTTAGTCTCAAAAATCATTTGCACGCTGACCTTTATCAAAAATCAATTTTATAACTTAAAAATGGTTTTTGGCAACTCTAAATTCATGACAATTCCTAAATAGTTCCAATAAATAAAATAGATGCTCAAACTTGAAATATAAAATTCGTAAGTAAAGAGATAAGGAATTGGGCCGACCAAGCCCAATAAGAATGTGTTGTGCATTTGGGGGTAACTTCAGGTCCAAAACATATGCTCCATTTTTGCTTCAAGTTGGTAGACTAATCTAGGAAAGTTAGTGGGCCTCAACGACGGGTTTGGCTGGACAAGGATGCAAATGGGCATACATGATATTAGTACATGTTCATAAAACAAGCTAAGTAAAAAAAATAAAAATTAAAGGGGCTATGATAATTATTACAATGCCAAAAATGAATTATAATTTTATCGAGCCAGGCCCATATATAATCAGCAGATAACAAAATAGGCCCAAAACATTAATAGTAGTTATCCAAGTGTAGGAACGAGTGACAGGCCCAATCCCAGGCCCAAAACCATTCTTCTTTTCAATTTTTTTTAAGTGTCAAAGCTGTGGTATACACAATATACCACTGATTTATTAATTGGTTTTGTTTCTTAAATCTCTAAGTGTCAAGACTCTAGTATGCAGGATATACCACCAGTATACTACCAAAATATGAAGAGCAAAACCCTTTAAAGGGTATACCTCCATATACACTTGATATACACTAAACATTCAGTTAACCTTGACTCTAAACACCATATTCAGGTCATGTACAGGCCATAAATTCCCCAGAAATCCACACAATTTCAAATTCAAGTTTTTGGCTACTGATCAAAGATTAAACAATCAAGCACAAATGCAAGGCTAGTTATCACAGAAACAAAAATGCCACAGAGCAATTCATCAAACACAAGGTGAAGAAAACACACAACTTTAGGTAATGCAAGGATAACTAAGGCAAGGCACAACAAGTGTTTACGACTAAGAAGATAGCAATGGCATAGTTGGGAAGAGCATGACAGGTTTAACATGAATGTAAGATTAAATAGAATCTAATTAGGGTGTAAGCTAACATAGGGGCAAACATAGTTCAAACTACATTCATAGCAAATAACAAATGATAGGAGGCTTATATGAGAGTAATTATAGATCTAAAGAGTCCTAAACTATGGCCATAATGAATTCATGATACTGTCCTAAGCTCAAAATACCCTACTAAACATGTAATAGTCACAAGCAAGCAGACAAAGATGGGAAACCATGTATATGGCCACAGAAATTCACAAACCAGCTACACAGACAGGTACAAGTAAGCAGGTACTGCATTTGATTTTGTAAAAACAGTTTTGATTTCAGTTTTAGCATGGCATTGAGTGTTAAGGTTCAGAACCAAACATTGCAAGATCAAAAAGGGCATGACACACTTTTTAGATGATAAAACAAGTAGTGTTGATAGTGGAAGGGCAAGGAAATGAAACAGTACAAGATTGAGGTAAAGGAGCAGAAACTAGGCCAGGGGCCATACTCATAGTCTTCATTTTTAAACTTTCTAGGAGAAATTCAGCAATCAAAGAAGATAGCGTGATGAATTGGCCAATCATGAGTTCATTTTAGTTAGCAAGAAACTGAATCAGTGCCAGGAACCATTTTTAAACTAGGTTGTACTTATCCAAGGGACATAGTAGCAAGTAATAGGTCCAAAGTCACTTTTAGGTTAGTTTTAGTTTAAACAGGTCAAGGTATCAAGAAAATGCAAGCTACTACTCCTAGATTTTCAAGTTTAGTCAAGGTCCAGCATGATCACAGGATGGTCTCAACTAGTCACAAAAATCATCTCAATACATAGTAAGTCTTGGGGGGCATTTAACAGAGTCTCAAAAGATGATCTAACTGATCTAATTCCCAGAACTACACAAATAAGCCAAAAACACAGATAGAAATCCAAATAGTATCCAACAGGCCATAACAAGGGCAAAAGGGAGCATGATACTATCATAGGTCTTTCAATAATGTATCAGACATTGTTCAGCTTTAAATAAGAAAATAAGGAACAAGAATAGACATGAGGCAATATCAGATATTACAAATGGTTAGCAAAGGGAGGGATATCGCAAAATAAGGACCAAACCTAGTCTTCTTAAAGCAGCTTTTAGTCTTGTTTTAATCTTCATACACTTAGTCTTTAGATCATCATGTTAAACAAGAGGAACCAAACAAACTGTAAGCAATACCAATGTAAAGAAAGCACAAGTCACACAAGACAAGTCACCTGGACACTACAAACAAGTAGAGCACAGGAATATACCAGGCATTCAGAGGCAAAGCAAAACAATCACCTATTGGCCAATCCCCAGACCCTCTTACTCCAATTTTAAAACAAGCAAACAGGTTCTATAACTCTCATATCACTATTACCAGTTCTCAAAACAAGATCAACAAATGCACACAGGGCTGAAGACATTCAAAAAAAAAAAAACTTTTCATGAATTAGCAAGACAAGTTACAAATGACTCAAATTCTCATTTTAACCAGTTATTCAACTTGGATGGTCTTAGAGATCACTAAATAGGTCCAGGTAAAAGCATTTTATTTAATCTTTTCAAACACTCAACAAAGGTTTAGAGGTAGTAAAACGGTACAAACCAGAACAAAACAGTCATAGGGCACACAAGTTCTTCTTTTATGTCTTTTAAAGGTCAGTTAGCAAATGGGAAATTCAGATCCATTTTAGAGACTCTTAGAGTTAGAAAGGTTCTCTTTTTCTGTAATGACCTGTTTCGTCATTACTGCGAATTCCAAAATATTCGTGATGCTGACACCTTGAGACACACTTGAACCCTCTTGTATTTTGGGGAACTGTTAACTTGATCGAAAAATTGTACGAGTTGCGTGTAAAGAATTGGATCTAGGACCAGTTAGGCCACTCCAGTTCCTTCCAGGCTGCCCTAGCGGTAGTGCAGCGTCAGTTGGGCAACCGCAAGAGTGGTATAGCAAATTCATCAAGGACCGCCCCAGCGGTACCTTGGGCGCAGAAGCGGTACTGCTGGAGCGGTGACTCGACCGCTCCAGTGGTTATGAGCAGTGATTCCACCTATTTAAGTGATATTTCGAGAATTGGCCTCATTTTTCATAACCTAGAGAGCCCAGCCGCCCCTAGTGCTTTGTGGAACCACAAACTTGACTTTGTTGGGAAAGAAAATCCCTGTAACTCCTCTCATTCAATTCTTCCTTTTTATGATTCTTATTAAGAGCCTTTCATCTAGAAAAACACAAATGGGTATCTCAATCTTAAGAGATTCAAAAAGATGACTTCCTTGTTCTCTTAATATGAAATCCTTGGTTTATTCCCCGCTTGTTCACTACCCTAAACATGGTACTAACCTAATTTATTATTTTCCCTATTGAAGCACAAATGGGTTTCTACTACGAATCTTAGAAATGGGTTTCTAAAAGGATTGATAAAAAGGGTAACTTGGCCTATCTAGTGACTTAGAATAGTGTCATGAGTTATAAATAGAGGTTGATTGAGCATCTAGCATTATAGAAGTGGATCTAGTGATAGAATAAATTCCCATATCCACCTTATCAATTCGAAGTCTTTTTAATGGTGAATTCTATTCTTGGACCTCATGGGTGTCTCCAAGCTCTTTCGTGTGGATTACGGTATGGTAATCGAGTTGAAGTATCAACGGATGTTCGTGGCACCTGCTCGTCCATGAGGTAGGTTATGGCTTTCCTTTCGGTAGAATTCGGTTAGTTTCATATATTCATGTATTAGAAGAAACGGAAAATGCATGGGTAGGAATCTTAGGATCGTATTGTTGTGTGCAATGTGTTCGAGCTTGTGGCCTGTAGACTCCTTAGGATGTTTGGCGTGGTTTCTTGAATATTGGTGGATTTTATATGAATTGGGAGTAGTGGATGGTACATAATTTATCTATGTCCCACGATGGGAAATTTCATAATATATGGTTAATTGTGTTACACCATTAATAGCGAACCGAGTTGATAAACGGAAGGATAAAAAGTACCAAGGATTGTGACTGAGTTTCTAGACTAAGTGATGAGAAATAATTGTGAGTAGGAGGTCAAAGTATTTGTTTGAAGCTACTAGGCTGAGTTAGGGGAATGAGTAACAACGTGTATTTGCTTGATTAACCTGTTGTGTGTTTAGGGCTAGCCGCCCCGTTATGTTGCGATTGATTGTCCTGTTGTGTTGGCTTGATGCCGCGAGTTGTTGATGGATATTGAATTTTGTTTTATCATCTTGATCATGATATTTTTGGCATACCCACGATGGTACTTGTGATGCGATAACATTGTTGGCATACCCACTATTGGTATTTGTGATTTGGATATATTGTCGGTATACCCGTAGTTGGTACTTGTGATATTGAGCGTGATTGTTGATGTGATTCATAAATTGCACGCACTCGCATTTTCATGATGCACTGTTGAGATATTGATGATAACTGATGAAACACTTGATGAGCTGGGCTCAGTTTTACTTGAGTGACGTGAGAGTCCGATGTCCGATGTTCATCCCGGAATCGTTGATTGAGTGAAATTGATATTTGAGAAAGCTTTTTTACTTGAGTGACGTGAGAGTCTGATGTTCGATGTTCATCCCGAAGTCGTTGATTGAGTGAAATTGATATTTGAGAAAACTCTTTTACTTGAGTGACGTGAGAGTCCGATGGCCGATGTTCATTCCGGAATCATTGATTGAGTGAAATTGATATTTGAGAAAACGCTTTTACTTGATTGCATGACCGATATCCTATGTTAGTTTTGGAATCGTTGATAGTGCATGGATTCCGCGGGTCCCCCAGGATGGTTCCAGTGAGAACCCCCGTGGGCAAATATCTAGGGTCACGTCTGTCTGTTGGGCAAAGATCTGAGACGGGTGGCACTTAGACTTCGTGAGTCATGTTGGGTTGTGCTACCGAGACGTCGATATTTCCGTCCAGAGTACATGTGTACACCGCATTTGCATGGCATCCATACATTATTGCATTGCATTGACCATGGTTTTGTGATTGAGATGCTTGGTGTTGTACCTGTGACGTTGGATTCGTACTTGATGTATTCAGACTTGGCATGATTGGGGACTAGACGCTTTACTTAGGCGATGACGTGTATCTAGATCCGATTACATTTGATTTATACTTGTTGATTTGTACCTGTTGAATTATTTCGGAGAGCCCTCCGCAAAATCAGTTATTTGATTGGTTTCTAGGTGATGTAGGATAAAAGCTGTGATAATGATGAGTTGACTCCTAAACTAAAAGAAAGATCTAATGATTCATGTACTGGGGAATTGCACTGGTGCTATTGACTTGTAGTTATTAGAGAGCATTTGTGGCTTAAGGATATTGATGTTATGATGTGCGGTAGATAAATATATGACTTGATTTAGTGATTATCATGGTTGTTTGTGATTTCTTTTACCATTATGTGTTACTAACCATTGTCGGCCTATGGTACGTACTCAATACGCGTGGATTGTACTAATATTGCATTTGCTACACCCTTTTGGGTGTAGATTGTTTCAGGTATTGATTTTGATACGAAGCGGAAATGTGCGGTGTCTATCTGGAAGGCCTCCTCCCCTTTATTTCGGGACGGAGGTTGAGTCTTAGAATGTAGTGGTAATCTGAAATCATTAGTCGCTCTTGTACTAGTCTAGACCAGGTCATGGAAAGTTGTATCGAGTCTGTAATCATTTATTTGTTGTAATCTCTTAACTACTTGAGTTTATTGAAAATATTATGATGTTCCGCTGTTATTTCTAAGTACCTCTTGGTTGAATGATTCTTCCTTGTCATTTGATGATGAGGCGTACTATCCTAGTATTTCCTTGTCATTTAATAAATCCCCACCCTTTAGGTTTTTAAAAAGTTTAAAATGACCCCTCCTTTTAATGAAAACCCTTTCCCAAACAATGTACTCATTTAAAGAAATAAAATATATGTTCTTTAAAAACGTATTCGTCTAACACTTCCTCGTAAAATAACTTTTGATGAAAACAAGATTTATAATACGTAGTTTTAAAATACAAGCTTTAAAACAAGCCTAATATTGACATAGTTCCGAGCAATATTTAAAAATGTGAATATGTGGTCAAATGAGCCATAATTCATATGTCGTCTTTAATTAACAATTTTTTTCGAGTTAGACGGAGCGGGATGCATATCTTCTTTTCAAATCATATTTGTGGAAGTAAATAACTCGTAATTTTCCTGTAATTGTCAATTTTTTATGAAATAATAATTAAATGTCAATTTTTGCAATTTTCTCAGGATTTTTGAAATTTTAATTTTTAAGGGTGTATCCTTACTCCATTTTGGACTTGGGAATTTTGAAAATTAAAATACGTGTCTTATGAGGTGAAAATTAGGTGTCAACAACTGCCCCATCGGAGTTCGAGAATGGCAAGGCTATCCTTGAACTACGAATTTTGACAAACCTAATGCAAGTTGGGCTCTCTTTTTTTGGACGTTTTTAGGTGAATAACCATTCACATTTCAATAAGAACAACTATATTTTATTCTTTAAATAGAAGGGAGTGTGACCTCGGATTATTACAAGTGGTTATGTTAATTTATTTATTTATTCAATTGAATTGAAATATAAAAAAATATAAAAACTTACGTTTGGGTCATCACAATACACAGCTTTACATACATTTATGGTGAAAATTTGTTGAAAGGATAGCACATCTGTTATTTTAAAAATAAAACAAAACAAAGAAAAAGACCAAAAGAAATTAACCTAAACCAATCCCCTCACCCACGTATCCCTAACTTCCCAATCGCCTTTATAAACACAATTCCACTGTTTCTGTTGTCATGTACTAAAATAAGGAATAGGGTCGAGATACAAGATATGTAAACCATGTTAAAAGTTATGCAAAAATAATTTTGGAAGGTATGTATTGTGTTATTACTTTAATTTTTCTTCGTATCTTTTTCTGTTTCATTCAATTGAATTTTCAATTCTGAAATTTTCTTTTGCATAGATCAAATCCTACAGCATGAAAATCAGTATATGTTTCCATTTTCATTGATAAGGCAGGCTTATCTTTTAACAGGGAAGTCTAGATATATTCACTTGAGTTACCACCATATATATTTGAGTTTTATGTATGTTTTGTTTTGTTGCAGGTATCATGGAAGCAATTACCTTAAACCAAAAATAGAAAATTACATTAGAAGCTAGATAGATGTTCACGATGTACCTATACTGAAAGTTCATTGCATATAAATTATTTACGTATCTAGATAATACTATTTTTGTTGATAGATTTAAGTTGAACTATAAAATATATTGAATTGAAAGAAAAAAAGTTGATGTTGTTAGTTTGATTTGAAATAAAAGTGTTGTTATGCTCTACTCAATCTTATCTTTGTGCTAAACTTACTTTGGGTTGGCAAATTAAATTTTTGAACTTGAATGGTATAGAAATGCTATATAATACGAAGAAACTAAAATCGCAGCTCTTCTCCCAATTTAATAAAATATAAAAATAGATATAAACCCAAATCTTCTACAAACTAAAATACTTTGTTAATATTAGACTCTTGCTACTTCTATAAACTAAAATACTTTGTTAATACTAGACTCTTGCTACTTCTATAAACTAAAATACTTTGTTAATACTAGACTCTTGCTACTTAGATTTGGTTGTAATTGTTTATGTTTATGTTGGTTTCATGTCTCTCTTCTTTTTTTTTTTTTTTTTTTTTTTTTGTGATTTTAAAATGTGTTTTGTTTGCAGGAATAATCTCAGCACGTATATTAATGATCTATATATTATTAAAAAGAGGATAGTTTGCCATAGGATTGTGATAAGTGGCTTAAGTATATCTTGACACGTGTATAATATTTAAGACAAAAAACCAACTTTAATAACTAATTTTTAAAACAACCAAGTGGCATCTAAAATAGAAGGCAAATGTTATATATTTGGACAAAGCTAACTTTGTAATTAATATAACGTTTGAATTTTAAAATTTTGAATTTTGTTTAAATTTCACTGGAATAATTTTAAATTAAATTGGGGTAACTGGTAACCGTGCATAATCCAAGGCAGGTTGGACTCTCTTTTTTGGAGATTTTCAGGTGAATAACCATTCACATTTCAGTAAGAACAACTATATTTTATTCTTTAAATAGAAGGGAGTGTGGCCTAGGATTATTACAAGTGGTTATGTTAATTTATTTATTTATTCATTTGATTGACATATAAAAAAAATATAAAAACTTACGTTTGGGTCATTACAATTCACAGCTTTACATACATTTATGGTGAAAATTTGTTGAAAGGATGGCACATCTGTTATTTTAAAAAATAAAACAAAAAAAGAAAAGGATAAAGAAGAAAAAGACCAAAAGAAATTAACCTAAACCAACCCCTCACCCATGCATCCCTAACTTCCTAATCACCTTTATCGCTTATAGTTCCACTGTTTCTATTTTCATGTACTAAAATAAGGAATAAGGTCAAGATAGAAGATATGTAAACCATGTGAAAATTTACGGAGAAATAATTTTGGAAGGTATGTATTGTGTTATTACTTTAATTTTTCTTTATATATTTTTCTGTTTCATTCAATTGAATTTTCAGTTTTGAAATTCTCTTTTGCATAAATCAAATTCTACAGCATGAAGCTCAGTATATGTTGCCATTTTCATTGATAAGGCAGACTTATCTTTTAACAGGGAAGTCTAGATTTATTCACTTAAGTTGCCACCATATATAATTTGAATATTATGTATGTGTTGTTTTGTTGCAGGTATCATGGAAGCAATTACCTTAAATCAAAAATAGAAAATGGAAAAGGCTCAGAGATGCCATCCAACTATCAGAAATGGCTCATTTATGTCACTCGTCAATAATTTGGCTCATTTATGCCATCAAATTATAGAAAATGGCTCATTTATGCCATCGAACTATAGGAAATGGCTCATTTATGTCACTCATCAATATTTTGACTCATTTATGTCATTGCATGTCACCAGAATGACTCATCAATGCCATATTTCATTAAAGCTGGTTTTACAATACCACATATGACACGTGGCCTCCAACTAGATTATGGTTGTGGGTGGATAAGGTGTATGGGTCAGATTTTTTATTAATTTGGTATTTAAAATTGGGCTGCTTTAATTAAACGACGTAGACCTCTAATTGGAGGCCACGTGTCATATCTTATATTATAAAACCGGCGTTAATGAAAAATGGCATGGATGAGTCATTTTGGTAACGAGCGATGGCATAAATGAGTCAAACTATTGATGAGTGGCATAAATGAGCCATTTCCTATAGTTCGATGGCATAAATGAGACATTTCCTATAGTTCGATGACATAAATGAGTCACACTATTGATGAGTGACATAAATGAGTCATTTCTGCTAGTTGGATGACATATTTGAGCCTTTTCCGAAGAGAAAATTACATCAGAAGCTAGATAAAAGGTCACGATGTACCTATACTGAAAGTTCTTTGCATATAAATTATTTACATATCTAGATAACACTATTTTTGTTGATAGATTTAAGTTGGCCTATAAAATATATTGAATTGAAAGAAAAAAAGTTGATGTCGTTAATTTGATCCGAAATAAAAGTGTTGTTATGCTTAAATCAATCTTATCTTTGTGACAAAACTTACTTTGAATTGACAAATTAAATTTTTGAACTTGAATGATATAGAAATGCTAGATAATAGGAAGAAACTAGAACCGCAGCTCTCCTCCCAATTTAATAAAATATAAACATAGATATAAACCCAAATCTTCTATAAACTAAAATATTTTGTTAATACTAGACTCTAGCTACTTCTATAAACTAAAATACTTTGTTAATACTAGACTCTTGCTAATTAGATTTGGTTGTAATTGCTTATGTTTATGTTAGTTTCATGTCTTTTTTTTTTTTTTTTTTTTTTTTTTGCGATTTTAATAAGTTTTTTATTTGGCGGAATAATCTCAGCACGTATATTAATGAGGAGGACGAATGAGATGCAAATCTTGCTTTGGATGAGATACTGAGAGAAAATGTTCGAAGGTAGGTAAAAGTTCCACCTTTTTTTTAACGACATGGTATTCATTGATTTCAAGTCTGATTAGTGTTTTCTTGGATATAATCAAAATAATGTTAAACATGTTAAGAATTTAAATAATGTTAGCCGGTCTTATGATAAAATTCAAAAAGTAACTTCTCTATTTATATTTTGGATAAATTCAAATCACCATTTAATTTTTATATGACAATAATTCGGTAATAGATAAAATACTCAATGAGAAAAATTAATTAAAATACTATAATAAAAGAGAAAAATATATATGTGGATAGATGTAATAGAAATATATTTATATTTTTACTTAATTTCAAAAATAAAATAAAATAAGTAAATAATACACAAATATAATATTGACAAAATTAGACAATTGAAGAATAGTGAACAATTGAATAAAAGTTTATAACATAAAGTTCATGATTAAGAAAAAAATATATGTCTATGTTAATGTAAGAAGAAAGTAATGAACAATGATATAAAGTCAAGTGAAAAGCTAATAAAACGTCATTAATAACGTAATAATACTAAATATTGGATATTTCAATAAATAAAAATAAGAAACAAATAAGTTAATTAATGGTTATATAATTCACTTACTTTAATTTTATAAACATTTTGAAGAAAAATAATGTTTTCCAATCTTGTCCATGCATATTTGTTGGAAAGACCGAGAATAAATAAAAATTCATTTAATGAACTCTTTTACTTAAAACATCACACTTTTAGAGATGCATTTATGAAATTTATTCATTGGATAATGTCCAGAAAATGTAGCTTTGATAAAGGAGGCCAGTAATTAGCATATCGTTATACTTTAGACAATTATATTCGACGACACAACCAGAAAATATTTGGCAAATAACATGAAAATTGTTGTTAGATAATTTCCTCCGTGAAGAAATTAATTCAAGAGTACCACTGAAATAATCTAGGTAAATCAAGCTTATTATTTCTTATTAAAATTGACTTTGAAAAAGAAATGGATTAAGTGTTCACTGCAACATTCATGAGCTTATGTCTTCAAGTTTATACGTGAAAAGAAAGTGTATTTTTGAAAAAACCCAAACATTACATCTATATGTCAGAAGTCCCTATCGTTGTTGTGTATTAGTATAAGTTTTTGAGGAATAAAAGTTACACAACAAATAATATAATACAACAGTAGAAAATTGTTTCGCTTAAATTGTAGATTTTTTACATATGATTGATATGATAATTTTTTTTTTCTCTGCCAAAAAAAAAAGAACAACTGAATGTCGAAATGGATAAACAAAATAGTCAGCTAAATATGACATTGTTTTAGTTATAGCAAATGAGTAAATGTGTAATTGTAAATCTATTGATTCATATCTTAACCAAATGTTAATTGATCGCGCATCGCGCGCATACGTACACTAGTTCATCTTAATCTGAATTATCAAAGATTACTAATTGACCAGATTATTAATACTCGTAGTATTCTCCCAAATTACTATTCTCTTATTCAAAATAGATCGCCGCCTATATTCCTATGGAATTGCTCTATTATGAATGCAATACGATCACGGTATCTAATTGAAGGGGAAGCTAAATATATTCCTATCCTAATCATAAATCCTGCATGCGCTCTTTAACCCTTCTCTAATCTAACAACATCTTTCTAGTATGTATATTAGATAGTTGATAGAACTTAATTGTTGAGCTGACAATCAAACAATTAAACGCATGATTAAAGAAACAATCGCAATTGATAATTCAAACTAAGAAACAATCTTCAAACATCAATAACCATGTTTATACCACAACCTCATAACTAAACGGTTTAGCTACTCATGATTTGAGTGTGACAAGTGAGGACCCGATAGCCGATCAGTGACTCCAGCTTTTTGTCCGTCTACTTACATTTCGATGATCCACTATTTTTTGATTGTGTTAACTTCAATTAATTGCGAGCGTGATGGATTACTCTTGCATTCATGCTAACTTCAACTTGGTTTACAGGAAGCTATATATTGGAGAATAGAAAACATTAGAGATGATTGACAAGGAAACATCTCGGTCGATTTTGCAGTTGGTGTTGCCCTTCATTCATTGCCTACAAATGAGGTATCTTCAATATGTCTCGAGAAATGCTGGCTCAGAATGGCAAGCACTAGGTTGGGAACTTCCATTTGGTTGTATTATACTTAACATCCTTATTATGGATGGCAAAAGGGACGGGGATGTCAGCCTATATTTTGAATATATTGCGATGGATCCTCTGATCTAACCCTGATAACGTTGTTCTCTACTTCAACAGGGAGAAAAGTTACTAATAACCTTCTCCTGTTATTTGATCTATACAAGTTCTATTTTCTGGAGTGATTCAATTCCTGCGAAATTCTAAGTAACTTTATGGGGTATGAATATCAAGGAATTTTAACTAATTTCAATTTCAATACTATAGCAGGAAAGCTAAAGTGCAGTTCATACGAGCAAATTAGTATTGTTTAACTGGTATCCCTTTGGTTCTGTGCTTGTGCCTTGTAGTATAGTTATTTGGAGTTCTTAGTGATCCTATTACACCTCGAAAATTTTCGCGTCGTTTGCATCGTAAGTAAACTAACGTAAGCTCGAAGAGGTTATGAAACCCTTACAAGGTTAAGGAATACATTTACAAGCGCTAAGTAAGTGTCTAAAGTTTCCAGGATCAAGCGAATTGAGGAAATTAAGTCTGTTGAAACTTTGGGAAAACTTGGCAGAATTTTAGACATGAAATTTTGGAACTTGAGAGAAGTATATCTCCTAAAATATGAGTAGTTATGAAATTCATAACCTATGTAAATTGAAGTTCAGAGAGTCTTCTTTCCAATGTAATTGACAGATCACAAATCTGAGACCTACGATGAAAGATACGGCCCGTACAAAATTGTACGATTCCTCTGTGCAATTCGAAGGTTGCAATTCAATGGACTGTTGAATAACAATGGTACCGTCGATGCTGTCGTCGAACTGACGTGGTAGAAACTTCTCTTTTGCTATAAATAGGAAGGGCCACGATTTTGGGGCTCACATTTTCACCAAAACATACCCTTCTAGACCCTATGAGCTCTCTCCAACACTCCATATCATTCCAAATCAAATCAAGAGAAGATCAAGCCATAAAATCCTTAACTAGTCATGCAAGGAGCTTGTTCTTACTTCTAATTGAATTGTGGTGGATAAGCTTTAGGGTGAATTGTGTGAGATGAAGTTCTTCAAGTTATAAGGTATGTTTTTCATCTTGAGTTTGATAATAAGGTTTTTTTTTTTTGGTTTAAAGTAAAGGAAAACATGGCATAAAGGTCGTAGGTGGATATGTTGATGTTGTTGGCTTATGGACTGATTTTCGAAGGAAGTTTCGGAAGGATTTGTATATGTTTGTCATGTAGTATCTTGATTATGTTATTGTTGATGTTGTTAATGATGTTTGGAAGTTGTTTTGGAATTTGGAGAAGTAGATAATATAGGGAAATGTTGTCCGAATTCCGTTAACTTATTAACTAGCTAAGTTTGAGTGTGTAAGTGTTCCTATGGCCTGATTGCTGTATGAATCATCTTGGACGTAGATTTGCAGGCTCGGAAGGTAGACTTTGAGTGGCTAAGTAAGCAGCAAGGTATGTTAAGGCTGTCCTTTTCCTTCTTAAGGCATGATCCTATTGTTATGAACTTTCACAAATGATATCCATAATGATTCCTTTCATAGAAATGCTAGAAGCTTACACTCTCGATGTTCTTACGATATTATTGATGTTGGTCTCATCTTATGATTATTGTTCCTTCAATGTGAGATATGCCAATGATGGTAGCTCTATAATGGAAATCGGAGGTATAACGACCTTATGTCACTCCCATGAATTCAGAAATGTGTTCTCAAGGAATGTTTTGTAAGACATAAATAGTATGCTAGTTATGAGATTCCTAATGAGGTATTTAATACTAGAAGATAGGCTTATGGTGCAGCCAGAAATTGACTAAGGTTTAGTTAATCGGGAAGAAGTCTTAGTGGCCCGAAAATGTGTTTATAAGTCTTATGTGATCATGTAGGCATCATTAGATAAGTAGTGACCATCACGGGTGTATAAGAGTTACTATGTTAGTTATAAAATCCCCAATAGTGCATGTGATATTAGAAAGTAAAGCTCATGACGTATTCGAAGGTAGTCAAGATTTGGTCAATTTAGAAGGTGTTCTAACAATTTAGAAGTACGTTTATAAGACTAAGGGTTACATAGAAGCTGATAGATAAAGGACGAACACTAGACGTGTATAAAAGGTACCTATAGGGGATATTTGGATCGGGTTGCATGTTCCGCAATACAAGCATTCATATTTGGATCGGGTTGCACGTTCCGCAACACAAGCGTTCATATTTGGATCAGGTTGCACGTTCCGCAACACATGCATTCATATTTGGATCGGGTTGCACGTTCCGCAACACATGCATTCATATTTGGATCGGGTTGCACGTTCCGCAACACATGCATTCATATTTGGATCGGGCTGCACGTCGCAACATATGTTCGGATAATGTTATGATAATAAGCTAACCAGGGCCATAGTAGGGTATATAGACATAGTGGAGATTGCAAGAATTAGAAGTGGTATATATAAGTATGCTAGATTTACATCGGTAGCTCAGAAGTGCCAAGTTGATTCTTATCCGTCTTCTTTACAGTATATGTTTATTATGTTACATTTCCACCTTACATACTCAGTACATTATTCGTACTGACATCCCTTGACTGGAAGCACTGCATTTCATGTCGTAGGTCTCGAGATACAGGTCGACAGATCTCTCAGTAGGATACCAGCTCAGCAGACAGTGTCATGGCACTCCACTTGCTCCGGAGTTGCTCTATGAGTCAGTATGGTTGCATATGCATTTGCATGGATATGGCGGGGCCCTATCCCAGCCACGGGATGTCATGCATTCCAGTAGAGGCTCGTAGACAGATATGTACAGTTAGAGGTTCTATGACCATCCCGATCTATGTTTTATTGTATCATCGTTTTGATAGCCTTGTCAGCATGTATACTTGGGAGCAACTTGATGATATATGTATATTATCTTTTGGACTTGTGCTCCATACAGTATATGATATTTATGAGTTAGCATTATGGCCCACTCAGGTATGACTAAGAGATGCATGTATATGGTGCTCGGTATGTTAGCGGGTGCCCGACACCCTACTATAGCTGAGATGTACATATTTCTGAGAAGAGAGCTCGCAAAACTGATTCAGACAAAAGTAGAGCTACATAATGTTGTGTTCATTTGTGTTAGTTACGCGCTTGATATAACATGTTTTTAGTTTCTGTTGACTGAAGTTAATAAAATCAGTTTGCAACAGTTACTGAGCTATAGGTTTTTTGACGTGGTCGATTTAAAAGTATACTAAGAAATGCAAATGAAAGATATGAACTTTTTGTTAGCTCAGCTAGCGATTTAGGCCATTTAGGCCCATTCCTTGACTTCCATATTGGTATTTCGAAGAATGAAATAGATAATGAATTGATTGTTCGTTGATGTAAAAATGTGAGGAAACTGCATCCTAGAAACTGATAATTGATGTAAGCAGTTGACGATGCATGCTGCACGTAACATATGATTTTAAAAAAATAATGTGATGATGAAATATCAGCATTGTAAATGTTTTTATATCAGAGACACATTTCCATGGTTTCCTGGTTGTACTAGAATTTGGATTCCATTTCACGTAAAATTACAGCTAAGACCATGAAAATTTGTACTATCACTATAAACTCGTAGCAGTGCAATCTGCCAGCTAAACCAACATTTACAGATAATATTGGAGAGCAAGCTTTGGAGACTCGATATGCTGGAGCATCACAGATGAATGCTTTGGTCCAGACTACTTCCTTTCAACTATGGACTTGTCTTCAGACTTGACATTGTTTACCCCGAATTTAGGTAAAAATTGAATTTGTAAGTGAGGTATAGATTGTTTTTAACATATGAAAAATATTAAAGGATTTGCGTGCTAAAATATGTATATATGAATATGTATCGATGCCTTGAATGAATATGTTGCTATAGATGATTAAGCTAATGGTGTTAGAAGAAAAAGTAAAAACCACAAAGATCCATTGATTCGGACTAAAGAGAGAGAGACAATGCTTTTATATATCTTTGCTATTACAATGTTTTAGATCTCTTCAAAAAATCATCATATATTTTTTTTTTTTTTTAAATAAAGAAACTTAAAGGATAAGATAGACCGTAGCTATTTTGTCGGTACAAAATGGCAGAACGAAATGTCTAGCCATTCAAAAATCTTTTTGAACGGCAGGGCATTCAGAAAACTTGTCATGTGGCAGTTTGGTCCGAACACGGTTTACTCTCTTCATCGGCCACAAGATGTCGCAATCCCCGGTCTGAAGAAAAGATTGATCATACTCGTGCTCATTTGATCTTACCCCCGGCCCTGGTGTCACCAGTCTTGCGCATATCCGGTTTTTACCGTATACATATTTTTACATATGATTGTTTAACACAAATACAAGGTTTGAGCCAAAGTTACTAGGTTTTGCTAAACACATAACCACCACTGTGGTTCTGCCCCTTGATTCAACCTTATAGAAAATCCAGTTCTTGGACTTCAAAAAATCATCCTATTTTTTTTTTTTTATTTTAATCTTGCAGGATATCGAGCGAGCTATTTTAGAAAGCCCTTTTTGAAGGCAGGGCATTCAAAGTCATGTGGCGGTTCTTGAAATGGTTTACTCAGTACAAGATGTCACCTTGCTGTTGAACAACAACGGGAACTGTGGTCCTTTTACCTTGAATAACCTTTGGTTTTCAGATCTATTAATAATATGATCTGTAGTTCTTAATTTTAAGTCTATCTGGTTTGCAGTTACAGAATCATTTATTAGTTAATTCACCGGCAACTTAGCTTAAATCCTCTTTTTACTTCAACTAAAGAAATTATAGGTGAGAACATATAAAAAATTTGTTGGTATTCCAAGACAAATTAAAGCAAGGAACTCTCTTTTAATGACATAAGATAGAAGGTCCTGAGCCTTTTTAGAAGTCAAAGTAGGTACTTGTCACTATAGAAAAACTTAGATTACTTGGCGAATTTCTTGGTGATTTTGAAGAAAAATTCGCAGGTAAATAAGTTTCCTGTGGATTTTTCGGTCACACAAAATCCGTTGGAAAAAAGCTCTTGGGTAATTATTACCTGAGGATTTAAAAGTCCCCAGCTAATTTACTTAGGGATTTTGATTTTACAGGTAAGTTACTTGCGGAATTTCTTGCCAAAAATATTAACTGGTCGGAAAAAAAATTGGTAAAAGATCATGAAAAAAGGAATTTTCTTGCGAATTTTTTCACATGCAAATCCGCATGAAAAAATCCTAGTTAATCCCACAAGGAATTTCTTGGTAAAATTGTGGAAGAGAGGATTAATTATTTTAATTTGATTTATCCATGTCTAATTTGTCGTAGACATTATTTAATTCTTAATTTATTAACCCATCTTTAAATTTGTCATTTTAATTCATAATTTAATTTGTCCATAGTTGCTTGACTACAATGTACAGTTAACTACAATACACTCAACTGTATATAGTAAACACCATTACCCAACCTTGGTAGCAAGTTTTAACACTTAGAAGATGTGTACGTGCCAGTTATCTTCTTGATATATCGGTAGTTGTTCCTAATAAACCGCAAGTTCTTGTTGTTTTTGTCAGATGTGGTACAACAAGTACCACATTATTCTCTCTCGTCTATTAAATCAAAGAGGTAAAATATTCATTTCTTTCTATATTTTTTTGTGTTAATGACACTAAATGTTTTTATAATATGATTTAATTTTGAATACACCTTATGCATTTAAATTTATTTTTTTTAATATATTATGAAAATCATATGCTTACATCTCATGTGAGGTATATCCATAATTAAGTATATTAAAATAGATAAATTAGAATTATAACGTATTTACTTTTAATGGAATTAAAAAGGTTTAGTTGAAAAAATTTATTTGATCAAAAAAGAGTTTTTTTAGAATATTTATCTTTTGAAACTCTTAAATTTTACTTTTCTATATATTAGAAATGACACTTTGGGGTGGACGAACAGGGACGAACACAACTTACAAAAGTTGTACTTTGTGCTTGGAATGGTGTAGAACCAACAAGGGCATTTTGGAAATTTCGGATGACTTCCAACAATACAACTAATTGAGTTAACAATCCCTTCTGCTTCAAATGAAACACACGTGTTATATGTACTTTTTGAATTGATAATCCTTGAGATATACTTTAATGTTCTATTTGAGCAAATGATATCTTCAAACAAAAGGACCACTTGAAAATCCAAACAAAAAGACAACTTGAAAACCCAAACGGACCACTAGAAAATCCAAATAAAAGGACCACTTGAAATCCAAAATCGTATCCCCAAGGTAAATTATTTAATTTGTATTGAATCATTAATTTTTGTAACTTCTAAAAATATATAATTTCTTAAATTTCTAATGAATAATTTTCAACTAAATTCACAGCAATAAAATCTCCAAGTAATTCTATGGTAATAAATCATAAGAAATTTACCTGGGAGTTTATTCACAACAATAAAATCCCCAAGTAATTTCTATGGTAATAAAACTTCAATGCCTTATGGTTGATCAATAGAAGATGACGGGATATCAGGAAGCATAAGGAAAGTGATAAATTCTAATCTCTTAATGCAAGACGTAACACGGAATGGCTGAAATGGTTTTCAAAAGGGGGCATGTGTAGCCGCCCCCCTTTAATTACTATTTTGCTCATTCTAACATAAAAGTGGATAAGCTTATGTACTTTTTGAATTGGTAATCCTTGATATATACTTTAATATTCGATTCGAGCAAATGATATCTTCAAACAAAAGGATCACTTGAAAATTCAAACAAAAGGACCTCTTGAAAATCCAAAAGGATGACTTGAAAATCCAAACAAAAGGACCACTTGAAGATTCAAAATCGTATCCGCAGGTAAATTATTTAATTTGTATATTATCACTAATTTTCGTAATTTCTAAAAATATATATTTTCTTAAATCTCTATAGAAATTAGAAAGACTTTAATAATTACTATTTTGTTCATTCTAACATAAAAGTGGATAAGCTTATGTACTTTTGGAATTGGTAATCCTTGATATATACTTTAATGTTCTATTTGAATGATATCTTCAAACAAAAGGACCACTTGAAAATCCAAAAGGACCACTTGAAAATCCAAACAAAAGGACCACTTGAAAATCCACTTAAACTCCCAAGAAATTTACCTGGGAGTTTATTCACAACAATAAAATATCCAAGAAATTTATTCACAGCAATAAAATTCCCAAGTAATCTCTATGGTAATAAAACTTCAGTGCCTTATGGTTGATCCATAGAAGATGATGGAATCTGCAAGAAGCATAAGGAAAGTCATAAATTCTGATCTCTTAATGAAAGATGTAACACGGAATGACTGAAATGGTTTTCAAAAGGGGCATGCGTAGTCGCTCCCCTTTAATTACTATTTTGTTCATTCTAACATAAAAGTGGATAAGCTTATGTACTTTTTTAATTGGTAATCCTTGATATATACTTTAATGTTCTATTTGAATGATATATTCAAACAAAAGGGCCACTTGAAAATCCAAACAAAAATACCACTTGAAAAACCAAAAGGACCACTAGAAAATCCAAACAAAAGGACCACTTGAAAATCCAAACAAAAGGACCACCTCAAACAAAAGGACCAATTGAAAATCCAAAATCGTATCCGCAAAGTAAATTATTTAATTTGTATACAATCACTAATTTTTATAACTTCTAAAAATATATAATTTCTTAAATTTCTAATGAATAATTTCCAACTAAATTCACAGCAGTAAAATCCCCAAGTAATTTCTATGGTAATAAAACTCCCAGGTAAATCTCTAAGAAATTTACCTGGGAGTTATTAACAGCAATAAAATTCCGAAGTAATTTCTATTGTAATAAAACTTCAATGCCTTAGGGTTGATCAATAGAAGATGACGGGATATCAGGAAGCATAAGGAAAGTGATAAATTCTAATCTCTTAATGCAAGACGTAACACGGAATGGCCAAAATAGTTTTCAAAAGGGGGCATGCGTAGCCGCCCCCCTTTAATTTTGTTCATTCTAACATAAAAGTGGATAAGCTTATATACTTTTTGAATTGGTAATCCTTGATATATACTTTAATGTTCTATTTGAGCAAATGATATCTTCAAACAAAATGACCACTGGAAAATACAAATAAAAGGACCACATGAAAATCCACTTGAAAATTCAAAATCGTATCCGCAGGTAAATTATTTAATTTGTATACAATCACGAATTTTTGTAACTTCTAAAAATATATGATTTCTTAAATCTCTAAACGGGGGCATGCGTTAATTACTATTTTGTTCATTCTAACATAAAAGTGGATAAGCTTATGTACTTTTTGAATTGGTAATCTTGATATATATTTTTAATGTTCTATTTGAGCAAATGATATCTTCAAATAAAAGTACCACTTGAAAATCCAAATAAAAGGACCACTTGAAAATCCAAACAAGAGGTCCACTTGAAAATCCAAAATCCACTTCAAACAAAAGGACCACTTGAAAATCCACTTAAAATCCCAAGAAATTACGTGGGAGTTTATTCACAGCAATAAAATCCTCAAGAAATTTATTTACATCAATAAAATCCCCAAGTAATCTCTATGGTAATAAAACTTCAGTGCCTTATGGTTGATCAATAGAAGATGACAGAATCTGCAGGAAGCATAAGGAAAGTCATAAATTCTGATCTCTTAATGGAAGATGTAACACGGAATGGCTGAAATGGTTTTCAAAAGGGGGCATGCGTAGCCGCTCTCCTTTAATTACTATTTTGTTCATTCTAACATAAAAGTGAATAAGCTTATGTATTTTTTGAATTGGTAATCCTTGATATATACTTTAATGTTCTATTTGAGCAAATGATATCTTCAAACAAAAGGACCACTTGAAAATCCACTTGGAAATCCAAAATCGTATCCGCGGGTAAATTATTTAATTTGTATACAATCACTAATTTTTGTAACGTCTAAAAATACATAATTTCTTAAATCTCTAATGAATAATTTCCAGCTATTCACAGCAATAAATCCCCAAGTAATTTCTATGATAATAAAACTCCCAGGTAAATCTCCAAGAAATAATCCCCAACTAATTCACATTAATGAAATTCCCAAGTAATTTCTTAGGTAATAAAATCCCCAGGTACATCCCCAAGTTATAATTCTCATCTAAATTCGCAGCAATAAAATTCCTAAGTAATTTCCTAGGTAATAAAATTCTTTAGTAAATCCCCTAGAAACAATCACAAGCTAAATACGCAGCAATAAAATTCCTAAGTAATTCCCTAGGTAATAAAACTCCTTGGTAAATCCCCTAGAAACAATCACAAGCTAAATTCGCAGGAACATAATCCCTAATTAATTCCGTAGATGATAAAATCCCCAGGTAAATTCCCCCCAAAAAAAAAAAAATCCCCATGTAAATCTACAAGTACCAATTCCTGGGGATTTTCCTACGAATACCTGGGGATTTTCCTACGAGTTCACAAAGAAAATATTTTTTTTTAGATTTTTGGTTGTTTACCTATGGAATTATCAATGAAAATGATACTTGGGGATTATTTTTTCATAAAAATCCCCTGGTAATAATTTGGTGCTAAATTAACTCGTAGATTTACCTGGGAAAATCGTATCCACAGGTAAATATTCTAGAAATTAGGAATTTTTAGATTTTCGCATGAAAATCCGCAGGAATTACATGCGGAAAAAATTCCCAAGTAAAATTCCCATGTAATTCAATTTTTTCTAGTAGTGTGTGAAAGTGTAAGTTACAACACCAATCAATCACCAACATGAACCAATAATAGTAGTTAATACCCCAATTATCTGAGTAAAATATCAGAAGCCACCAACAAACAAAAAAGCAATGCTACAAATTCACACAAACATCTAACTTGTAGTAATGGAAATTCTTTAATTATACTTACACAAACTGGGGACACATACATCAATTACAAATTGAAGTTTGAGAATTGAATCGAAAAGTAATTAGATCTAGCTCTACGAAACACAAAGCAGCATGCGACCCAATTATAACTAAAAGTTGACAGAGCTACTTAGCTACTTGTAGGGGTATCTCTCATGATCATCCTTTTGTAGAACAAGTGGAATTTCCTTGAAGTTCAACAACAAGTTGATCGAGTTAAGTTAGACGAGGATAAATCATTCTATTCACTAATGATCCAAATAAGAAGACTGAATGATTTATATTGCATGAGTTACTTCATATTTGAAATGACAAATTATGTTTTCTTTCATTATTATTTGTTAAGGATGTGGTAAACCTCAACAATGGTAACAGAGAAGAATTAATGTTGAAGCTGGTGCTGCATTAGAGTTCATAAGCAAATGAAGGAAGCGAATAAAATCACAAGTAGATCATATATAAGTATAATTATATTAACAAAGCCGAAAATGGTTTCTTATTAAAGCTACGAAACAGCTTGAACTATACATAGAAGATGACAGAGATCAAATCCGTAAGCTAAACTCTAAGGCAGAAGTTTGAAAAGGAACAAAATCTTACTAGAACGACTTTACTTTAGACCAGGTGGAAGAAAGTAATGGATGGATTATACTGTAAAATACTAGAAGTGGAGCAGGACATAACATTTCAAGACTTTTTATAGCTGAATTTTCAACATTAGTGGGCTGTAACTTTCATCTAATAGTCACAAAGCTTTTCTTTTTCAGTAAACTTTTTCCAGCATAAGTAAGCTATACAAACATCTAAAGCATGATTTTGACTTTTTAAACTTGTACATTATGAGTACAATCAAAAGTAACAATATCAGGAGATGAATAAACAATCGAACAGAAAAATGTGCTAGGTTTCACAAGGATAAATTATTCCATTCACTAGATTATTTATTTCACATTAGTTGACTTTGTATTGTATAACTATAGTAGAGTTTTTTTCTTTTCACTATTATTTGTTAAGATGGATGTGATAAACCTCAACCATGGTACGCGAGAGGAACTAAAGTTAGAGTTGGTGCTGCATTTAAGTTCATAGATAGATAAAGGTAACGGATAAATTCACAATATAAGAGATTATATCTCATATTATAATTAAATTACCAGAGCTGAAGCTGGTTTAATATTAAAGCTAAGCAATAGTTTGACAGACCCGACTTAGCTAGCAGGCCTATCATACTTAAATTTTAAAACCTAGTGTTGATAACACTAGGATATTATAGGAAGTAACATCAGATAGAAATACTATTGGGAATTCCCTTGGCAGTAAGTCCTGGTTCACTAGTAGGATAAAGCAATGTGTATGGCATCTTCACAGGCCCAGTCCTGTTCTTCAACTCCATATCATTGTTCATCATTGAAATGTTTTCCTCAATTTGAGTCAGATTCTTTCCAAACTTTTCAAAAGCTTTCAGTGCTTCTTTGTCTTTGGTCCAATCAGCGGCGTCTCTCTGGCCAAGATAAATTTCATCTGAAGTATGTGTTGACAAAACCTCAAGAGCAGATATTCCAATCAGAGTCTGGAACTGGGGTGTAATTGTCCTCAGATATCCTTTTATGGGGTTCATCTTTAGCTCTTCAAACTCAAGTGTTCCAGGGTCAGGAATTAGTCTTCGGCTCATACCAGGACGATTTGGGGCAAAGCCTCCATAAGGGTACTGACCGAAGTTAACAGCTGCATGAAGAGCAGATGCCATCCAGATAATGATAGTCAACGAGTCAATCAGTTCTTGACATGTTTGCATCTTAGGCCACCAAGGCTCATCTTTCTTGTCACCATGTCCTACTTCACGAAGTTCCTTCCACCAGGCTTGGAGTTCAGTGTCTTTCAGAACCACGTCATCTGATTTGTAATACAGACTTGTATACTCGTGTACCCAACTTTTGATTGCTGACCAGATTTCAAGCCCATCCACAGCATAAGGATAATCCTCAATTAGAAGGCGCACACCATGTTTGGATGCAGGATCCTTAACTGCCACTCCTCTGAATGAACACAACAAATAAATAAAAAACATATTTCTTTTGGAAATCATTACATAGCAGACAGACTAGAGCACAAAGTAGTGACTAACCTTCTTACAAGTTCAGCAGGTAGAGCTTGATCAGGGAAAACCCAATCCCTATAAGCAATTGAAGTCAACTCCATTGACAGTGGTCCAGGGAAAACAGTTTTCTCAACAATACCTCCAGCATTAAGTACAGCCTGTCGAGCCAAGGCATTGATATGCATTGTATCATGGAAGTGGGGATGCAAAAGCTTATAGATAGGATGGAGCACACTAAGCTGCCTATGAGTCGCTATCACAAAAGGCTCAACTGATGCATGAGTATGTAACCTGAGTAGCAAAATTAGACATGTTACAAAGAAATAGAACGGACAGAAATTAAAGAATTACAGCTAAGTTGAGGTACCAGTGGCTGAGGAGCTGGTGTACTCCCGAGTCATTGATTGCAACAAATGCTTTTGCAATTTGCCATAAGGCATACTCGACACCTGTCTCAGCCGGAGTGAACACTTTGCTGATGGCACCAAATTGATCTCCATCAGGATGAGGCAAGCTTAGTTCAATGGCCAGTGGCTTCAAAGTACCGTCCTCTTGCAGAAAGAGCACGGTCCTTGAGGCATAAATCTTTGAAGGTGACATGTTAAGTTTCCTCGCGTAAGGCATCACAATGTCATGATAATTCAGAATGAAAAGTCGGTTCGCCTCTATGGCCTAAAAATTATTCAGCACAGATCAGGGAAACCTACATTGCAAGCAAAACTTGGAAAAAATAAATAGTGAACAACCACTCACCTTCTCAATGGTCAGTCCACCTAGCTGATTCTGCATTTGGTCTCTGGTAATTTTGCTTGTTTGATCTCCATAAATTTTTGGATCCAGCTTGCTTGTTGGAGGGAACTCCTGTAACAAACATGCAAAGAAAGTAAATTACTCCATTCAGGAGTAATACCAACAGAAGTCTTGAAAAAAACAAAGAGATCTTTACTTTTAGGCCACTTATGCACACGGGGTTCAATCCAGCAAGCATTTCTCTTCCAAATTCTTCATCAGACATCCAAGCAGACTTCTCCTCTGTTTCGAAAGTGTGACATTTCAACAAAAAAGTGCATAGAGAGAGGGATGAAGGAAAAAAGACACTATATACCTCTAATGACATGTGGCGTTGGATACTTGAGAAATCCAGGAGCACTTGCTTCATAAACTTTCATTATATCCTCGAAGTTGTTAAATTCATTAAGAGTAAGGTTCCCTAAAGCAGCAAGCTGAGAAGCAAAGAGCTGTGCAATGGCTTTCTGCGCGTTACTAAGGACATCTGTCATCTTTAAGGGAGAAAATCTTTCATCCCTTGGGACATAAATTGCAAAGCTTGCAATCTGGGGCAGCCGGCTTTCACTCTTTGGATCTGTCCAAGCAGTTACAAAAAGGATTAAAAATCAGTAACTACGTGAGAAAAAGAGTGCTAGTACTTCTTGGAAAAACTAATCACCAGTCTTTGATGGTGGCCTTCCGGTTCTTCCTCTTCGTGGATAAGGAAACTCAGCCGAGCCACCAAGGACTGGTCGGGCAAGAAGAGGATCATTGTCGGGATCACCAAGATCATTGTAACAATCATAGTCATAAACCCTGTCCCATTCCTCAAGCTTTCCAGTTCCATTTCCTCTCAAATGAAGCAACTCGTCTTCCCTGTGCCACCGCAATGCTGCTGGAGTTTCACTCGGAAGCCAAACCTATTGCAAATCATTAAAAAATAACTCTCATCCAAAAAAGAAGAGCATGCGAACTATAAGGATAAAGTTAATATCATTTTATGTGTACCTGATTCACAAAGAAAAAGCGGTCGGACTCGTACTTCTCAGCAGGATAAACCCAAGAATTGCAAACAAAGTGCAAACTTCCCTGATTTGGATCAGCAACTTCAAGAGTTAGTGATTTGAGAAAAAATTCACTTGGGTTCAAGTTCTTGATGATGAATGCTCCTGGAACTCCAAGCCGTTCATGATCCCACTCAAATGTCACACAGTACTTTGAGTCACTGCCTGATTTGTTCTCATCTTCTAAATGTGAAGGGTTCCCAAGTTTCCCTTTCAATTTTTTCCCTTCAAGAATACAAAATGATACACATTCAAGAAAATGCATACACACACATTTAACTAGACCATCAAACACTACAGTCTGACCTCTCTATAACAGCCATCTTTTATAACAACATCTAACTATAATAATCATGTTTTCCATGATTCAAATCTTTCATGTTATATTAATAGATGTTCTCTACAACAACATTTTACTATAACAACCAGGTCTTCCATAGAACAAAAATATTCATGTTATGTTATTGTATGTTATGTATAACAACATTTCGCTAAAGCAACCAAAAAATATCGGAACAAACGATGTTGTTTTAGAGGTTTGACTGTACTTAACAATTATGGAAAACTAAAAAGTTGATACCTTGATCTCCATGGACAGAACTAATTAACTGCAGGATGACCTTCTGCCCAATAATTCCATAACCTTGATGTGCAGCAGCTAATTCAGATGAACCAAGGTCCAACGGTGTCTTTTTCATAAGCAGAACAGTGCCATTAACCATTTTGTTTAAACATTTACCAGTAGATGCCATTATATCTCTTTGTTAATTAAGTATTAGCCAGGTATTTGTGATGAGAAACAAAAGCAAATACTCTGATTTTATAGGTGAAAATTGGTCAGTCTTCTTCCACTTTCATAACTGTCAAAATTTTAGGAGTTTGTGTCTTCTCTATTTCAAAAAGACTACTTAATTCGTATGTCACAACTACTTTGAACTTAATTACCAAGACTAATTGGTAAGTGTGTGTTTACCAATTTGCATTAACATGTGCGTTGAATATATATTCCCTAAAGTAAATTTATGCATCTTTTTTATGGCAGAGACCCTTAGTAATTTGTACTCAGAAATGAAAAGGTTTTTTCCATTTATTATCTTGATAAATTTAGTGCTGAACTTGGACTAGGAATGTTCTCCCTTTTCCTCTGCCTTGCTTTAACAGACATGAAATTTTCCCTAATACCATTGGAGTACATACCAATTGTTGTATTTTCATCCATATACATGTCAAATTCTTAAAAGCTTATTTCTTTAAGAAAATATTCCCTCCATCTCAAATTATTTGTCGTGGTTATTAAAAATAGTTGTTTCAAATTATTTGTTGTTTTTGAAGTTCAAGACACAATTAATTATTTTTTCTCAGTTTTACCTTTAGTAAAATTTTGTCATTAATGGAGATGACACATGAATAGAAGAAACATATAATGGAGAGAAATTATAACTTGACATAAATAAAGGTAAAGTTAGTCAAGTACCTCTCCTAATTAATATTTCTTAAAGGAGTGTGTAAACCAAAAAAACGACAAATAATTTGAGACGGAGAGAGTATAGAATCTTACCAGATTTAAGTATTACTTATACTCCTTTTACTCCGTTATATTTTCACTTTTACTTTTCAAGAAAAAATAATTTATTTTTCGATCCTAAAAATGTATTTTCGCTTTCACTTATATTATCGTCATCTTTTAGCATATCAAGAGAAAACAATTTATTTTTTTTTACTCCTTTCACTTCTACCATAATATTAATTACTCACTTCAAATCATTTTTCAAATCCAATAAATATATTTGTCCCAAGTTCAATTAATATGGATACATTGAAGAAAATTTATGTCATTATCTTCAGAGAAAAAGGACAAGTAAAAGTGAATTCCAAAGGCCAAAATAGAAGAGTAGATGTTAAAAAAACTATAAAAACATTGCTTGAACAATGGCATTTCATCTTATTCGGGGGTGGTCTTTAATTTTTGCCTCTCAAATTGCTGGTCTTTAATTTTTGTAACAAAATTAGGGCTCTTTGGGCAAAAGGCCCTTTTCCATTTATTTTTTCCTGTTTTATCCATAGTATTAATTACTCACTTCAAATCATTTTTCAAATCCAATAAACATATGCATCAATTAATATGGGTATATTGGTAAATTATGTACTCCATTTATTATTTCTTTAAACATGGACATCTAAGGCCTGTTAAAAAAACTATAAAAACATTGCTTGAACAATGGTATCTCATCTTACGCTTTAATTTTTGCCTAATTTTGGAAAAATGTTAGTCCTTAAGGCAGAGGTTTCGCGATAGACGCCTTGCAATTTTTTTTTTTTTTTTTTATTGTCTGAGGGGGTGTTGGAACCCAGAACCTTGTATTTTTGGCCACTTTTTTAAGCGAAGGACAAAAATTAAAAACTAGCAATTGGAGGAGCCAAAATTAAAGACCAGCGCCTTTAAGGGGAAATCCACGCAAAAAAAATGCAATTATACCAAGTAAGGATAAAAATTATTGGCCAATTATTATTAGTGTTTTGGGCCGGCTGACTCTCAACGTAAAAAACCCAAAGAAAAAATATTGTAATTAATGGATTGAAATTTGAATGACCCGGATATTCAGACTTCTTTAAAATGAAAATATATATGACGTTACTTAACCTCAAAAGTAGATAACATCTCATTTTCTCATCCGAAATGTGACACTCTAACCCAAACTAAAAAATTTAATAATATTTTATTTGATTTTTCCCCATACAAGATGAGCATATCAACCCCATATATAAATCTAAAAGTTTAGTTCATCAACGTTACATCAAATCACTTAGTACTCTCCCAATTAAAAGGGAATTTGGCATGGTGTGCTCTCTTAGACCTAATTGGCATAGATTAGCTAAATTTTAATAAGTTGGCATAAAATAGCCCCCACATACATTTGTTTCCTATTTTCTCTCCCACAATTTTCCCCTCTCTCTCATTTCTTCCCCTAAAATCTCTCCAATATTTCTCTCTTATTTGTTCCATCTATACATTATTGTGTATCTCTCCTTCACTTTTTCACTCTCTTTCTTTTTTCTTAAATTTCTCCAATCAAAATCGAAATCTACCATGATATATTGAGAAGTATCATGCATACATTTTGGGAATTTGATAGAGAAGAAGAGTATCATGTATACATTCTGAGAATTCGATAGAGAAGAAGAGTACATGATTAGCTAAATTATATATATATATATATATATATATATATATATATATATATATATATATATATATATATATATATATTCCCCTAAAATCTCTGTACATTTCTCTCTTATTTGATATATATTGTGAAGTATCACGTATGCATTCTGACATACATTGTGAAGTACCATGTATACATTATTCTAGGAATTCGATAGAGAAGAAGAGTACCATGTATACATTCTGGTATATATTGTTAACTACTATGTATACATTTTGATATATATATATATATATATATATATATATATTGAAGTACGGATGTACATTCTGATATATATTGTGAAGTATCACGTATGCATTCTGACATACATTGTGAAGTACCATGTATACATTATTCTAGGAATTCGATAGAGAAGAAGAGTACCATGTATACATTCTGGTATATATTGTTAACTACTATGTATACATTTTGATATATATTGTGAAATACCATGTATACATTATGTTATATATTGTGAAGTACCATATATACATTCTTATATATAATGTAAAGTATCATGTATACATTTTAATTATTATACTATTAAACGATGTATATTTATGTGGAAAAAAGGCTGAAAATAGCAAGCTATAAACTATAACCTTCAAGTATACATTCCGAAATTTGATGTGAAAGAAGAATATTTTGTGAATTAATGTTTTCAAATTATTTTTATTTGAGTACACCCCTTAATAACAAACTCTCCACTTTTTAAGTATATAATAATTGGGTAAAAATCTAATTAATATATGAAATTGATACACGTTATTATTATTATTTTCAATCAACGGATCTGTATCAATATTATATATACTATTAACTTCTGAAATTTGGATACAACCAGATTTAGTTTCAACATTCATTCTAGAGACCAAAGCAAGTATATCAAGAACTCGTCATGTTATAACACAGTGAAAACTTTTTGAACTCGGGATTATTTTTCTTGAACTCAACATATACACATAACCCCATATCATTATGTATCAACATTGACGGAGAATCATATTTATCCTTGTTGCTTGTATAATGTATACTAAATAAAACAATTTGATTACAAACAATGAAAATTGCTCGGGGATGAAAATATATATACATATAACTATCAATTAGATGTATATATGTCTGGGGAAAGAAAAAGAAAATCTTAAGCAAAAACAAGAGATAAGAGAAAGAGGCTTACTAGGAAAAGTAAAAGAGAATTCCCCAGGGAAAATTAAGAGAAAATGAAGACAAAACAGCTGCATTTTATTTTTTATATTTACAATTTATAGGAGATTTTAATCAAATACATTAAAAGATATTCATTACCCTATTTTTTGGGGGGTGAAAAGCGTGACATTACGGGGAAAAAATATGAGATAATTACACTCAGTATCTATTGGGGTACCAATGCTATCAAATTTAGTCCATATTTGAGTTTCTTGCCACAGTATCGCATCTTCAGTTTAAACAAAAATTACTTTTAAAAAAATGACCCATTCCCCTCTTCCTCCCCCTCTCTCTCCAATGCCTCCTTTTTTTTTTTTTTTTTTTTTTTTTTTTTTTTTTTTTTTTTTTTTGGAGTTCGCCACTGCCTCCTTTTTTTTAATTTTAATTTTTTTATTATTATTTTTTAATTTTTTTAGGAGTTCGCCACTGCCTTCTTTTTTTTTTTTTAATTTTTTTGTTTTTAATTTTTTTATTTATTTCCCATCTCCCTCTATCAGCCGGATCTTTAATTTTTTTTTTTAATTTTGTTTTAATTTTTTTATTTCCCCTCTCCCTCTCTCACGTCGGATCTTTGATGTTTGAACAGTTGGTTTTGGTGGTGTTGTTGGAGTTCGTCGGAGAACGAAACTCCGGCGATGACTGTATATGAGTGTATAATATTGTATATGGGTGTATACGCCGGAGAACGGAACTCCGGCTATGACTACATATGGGTGTATATGAGTGTATATGGGTGTATAAGATTGTATATGGGTGTATATGGATATATGGGTTATAATATTGTATAATATTGTATATGGGTGTATTATATTGTATAATATTGTATATGAGTGTATATGGATATAAGAGTTATAATATTGTATAATATTGTATATGGATGTATAATATTGTATATCAATATATATGGGTGTATAATATTGCATATGGGTATATATATGAATATAAGGGTTATAATATTGTATATGGGTGTATAATATTTGTATATAAGTGTATATGAATGTATATGGGTATATGGATTAAAATTTGTGTATAATGTTGTATATGAGTACATAATATTGGATATGAGTATATGGATTATAATGTTGTATAATATTGTATATGGGTGTATGAATTATAATACTCTATTAAAAAAAAAAAACATTTTTAAAAAAATAAAAAAGGAGGCAGCGGCGAACTCCAACAAAAAAAAAAATTTAAAAATAAAAAATGAAAAAGAAGGAGGCAGTGGAGAGAGAGGGGAGAAGAGGGGAGTTTTGGGTTAGAGCTTTGCAATGTAAGTTTTCGATTATTTTTTTGCAATGTTAGTGACCCAATCGTATATTTATGAAATTTCCCCAGAAGATATGCCCACCCCTATTTTTGAGTCGGTAAAATACACAGATGGCTACTCGATGCCATTTCTTTTAGGTTTATTCCCAAATAAAATATTTGGTTAAAACATGCCAATTTTATTTAAGGGTTGTATATATATACAAAACAAAGTCCATCATCTTCTATAGAGCTATCAAAAGGGGTTGGTTTAGCCTATTTGGGCTAGCCCACACGGGCTTTGAAATTTGATGGGCCAGGCCGGGCTAGCCCTCCATTTTGATGGGCCTTAAAATAGCAAACCAAAATGCTAACATAAATATTTACAAGACAATACTACATGGTGTTACTATTTGCTAACCAAGTCTCAAACCACAAATAAAATGATTCTAATGATGCTCATTAAGTTTGGCTTCAAGTAAAGATTTGATTATACGGCTTCGGTATGAAATCTCTACCATTTTATGCCAATATTTTGGGTACAACTGAATAAGAAAATGATCTTATAGGACCAAATCTTCTACGAAATTGAATAAAGTTTGACATTGTTAACACTTAATATTTAATAGGAGTAACTGATATCACTAGAACCAAATAGAGATATTAATGGCAAAATAAACAGTTAATGAGTAGTAATACAACTAGCTAAATTGAAATATTAAATTAGCTTTGTTCCAATAGATCTCAATACGCAAAAGAAAATGACAATATTTCATCCATTTAAAATAAAAAATAAATTTCTCAAAGAAACTTCCATGGCACTTATAACGTATCCAATACCAAAGACATCATCTTCATCAAGCACATCTGAATCTGCTTGTGACAAGATTGTCTTAACATCTTCATTTTTTTTTTCTATTTTTCCCTTTTTAATTAAATTGTTTTATTAGGCTCACGGGCCGGCCCAACCCACATGCGCTCAAGCTCACGGGCCAGCGGGATTACTTGGGCTGGGCTAAAAAGCCTTGTTCTTAAAAAGGGCTCCAAAAATTCAAGCCCAACACTATCAAATCACGGGCTGGGTTGGATCGGCCCACGGGCTGGGTTGGATCGGCCCACGGGCCTTAGCACATATTGACGGCTCTAATATTTTTACATTCCAATGACAAGCATGTTCCTCACAAGAGCTTGCATCTCTACCAAAATCAAACAAGTTGAAATTTCCATGTTTATCTTCACCTTGACTATGCATAGTAATGGTACATATAATTGTGTTATCTCCTTTGACAACTAATGGAATATCAATATTGTAATCTTCTTTGAAAAGCACTAGGTGAGAGCCAATATTATTTCCTCCTACAATACAATTTGTATCCACTAAAAATGGGGTTGTATTGGAAAAACTAACTTCATAATTAAATTAGATCACTGAAGTCACTGAGATATTAAAAGAAATTAGTATAAGGCTAAGTATGAAGAAATGAGAAACTGCTAAAGACATTATTGTTTACCCCGAATTTCGGTAACAATTGAATTTGTAAGTGAGGTATAGGATATGTGGATGAATTCTAATCTATTTTTGGTTGATACGAAATATGTATGGACTTGTTTGTTATAATATATATAGATATGTGTGCTAATGCCTTGAATAGTATATGATATTGGTGATTAAACTAAAATATACATATATATGGCAATGTATTGTATTGAATGGATGAATAAAGCCAAAGAATACTATAGATCCGGACTAAAATTAGAGAGAGAGAGCTTCAATATATTTTCTATTACAATGTTCTAGATCTGAAAAAAGCCAACCCCTAAAAGTAGGAAAATGTCCTCTATTTATAGGTTTGCCTCATGGGCCTTGAATACAATACAAAGCCTTTTAGCATAAAGAAACCCTAAAAGGATAAGGTGGGACCGTACGGTCTGACACCCGTACGGTTGTCAGTACAAAAAGACAGAACGTTCTTGACGCGTGGCAGCACCACAACTGGTTAACCGGACCAACGGCCACATTCAGTTCGGACATGGAGTGACTGAACTAATGGCCACGTGAGTTTGATTTAGAGAAATCAGACTAACGGCCACGTTGAGTGTGGTTCGGAGACACCGTATCAACGGATACACTTCTCTTATCTCGGGTCAGCTGCATTCGGTGCAATTCCCCCAGTCTGAAGAAAAGACCGAACATACTCGTGCTCATTTGGACTTGCCCTCGACCCCCAGTCTCACCGGTCTTACATTGACCTGGTTTTCACTGTATACAGATAGTCCCCACACTTTTCGGACCGTAGTTTTACCGGAGTAACGGGAAGTGGATAAGTCACAAAACCGGTGGTTCCATAAGCTCGTTATTATCTTGTAATTTGGCGGGAATAGTTATGTCACGTCCTTCTGACATGGGCCACGTGTCCCGTACGAAATGGCTAACCTCAGGAACCGCCGTAATGCACGTCGCTTCATATCACGTCTCAGTAATTGTGGGAAATGTGTCGCCACCCGATTGGTTGCTCTCTGTAACCGCTACAGTACCACGCCTATATAAGGCTCAAAGCTGTGTCATTTTTTCTTTTTCACTTCCACTTACTCATTCTTTGCTCCTTCATTTCTTGCCTTCTTGATCGCAAAAGACAACTTCAACTTCTCCTCATTTGTTGTTTTGATCATAAAAGCATTCTTTGCTATAGCCTTTCATTTGTTGTTTTGCATCTTTCAACTGTCTCTTCCATCCTTCCTAATATTTTCTCCATTGTTTCGTTTTTGAATTTTCCATTCGCCACTTCAAATTCTCAAATCTTCTCTTTCACACCTTCCAAATGTCTGCCAACACCGAAACTACTTCCCAGGACGTTCCCTCGGTTTCTTCTTAGGGAGCCGAGTCAGCCTCAAAACCCAAGGGAAAAACATTTGTTGAACCGACTGCTTTGGACATAGTGCCGTCCAAACCCAACTACAGCCACAAATTTGACGTCGATAAGCCATCTCCGATCGCGGATAGGGGTTTCGACGTAAGGAGATACCCTTTGTCTATTACGGAGGATCTCCTTTCCCAGGTCCTGGATGACTGTGGATGGGATAATTGTCCGGTGCAAGTGTTCGCCCCCGGACTCGACGAGTCTATTACCGATCGTAGAGAAGGTTTCCTATACGTTTACACCTATCCATTTATGCTCAAACTCGACCCTCCAATTGACCCGGTTATTTTGGAGATGTGCCGAACGTACAAACGTGACCTTGGTCCAAATTAGGCTAACTATCTGGAGGACCGTGGCCTGCCTTCGCCATTACTGGCTAATAATGTCAACAGGGAATTCACGATGGCGCACTTCATCTGGTTATATTCCCCGAGACTCTTTCGAGGGGCGTGATAAAACCGCCAAGCGAGGTCGGAACTCGATCTTTTCCAAACTCGATGAGGACAGAGATCGAGGATGGTTGGAACGTTATGCCCGGGTGAGGACCGCGGACATTATTCCGGCCAATTACATGCCCTTTCCGGAGAGGTGGAACGATAGGCGTAAGTTTCTCAGTTCTCCCTTCTATAATTATTCTTCGTCCATGCTTTGTCAACAATTGATCCCTTGCATACATATGATTTCTCCCTTTTTTATTAGCCGAGGCATGGATACCTCCAGCCGTCCGAAACCTTACCGAATGGGTTGGAGCAATCATCAGTCAACACACTCATGACCAACGGACATGGGGGGACCTAAAGCGTGGCTGATGGGTTGCCCAAAATCATGGTAATCTTCTCCTTGATTTGGTATATATTGCATCCTCCTCTTTTTCCTTTTCTTTCTATAACCCCTTCGATATTCAGGTTTATCTAAGGGCTCGGTGGAGCCAAGACCCAAACTAACAGCCGAGCCTACTGCACCGGTTCCTGAATTTGATACGGCAGCGTTATCTCGGCTCATTGCTGCTGCCGGTAAGAGACGGAGAAAACCCTCGGACAAAGGGCAGAAACCAAATAAAAGGGCAAGCAGCGTTGTTCGGACTCTGAGGGATGAATCAGAGTCCGACGTTCTTATTCGAATGGTTGGTGAGGGCCTCTTCGCCGCCTCTATTCCGGAGGAGGAAGCCACCATTCCGCCTTTTCCTACTATTGAGAAAGGACCTTCCATTCCGGCTCCGCACACGGATGAGGAAGAAGTTCTTTTTCCAACTCCTCTAAGGTCAATTGAATTCATTGACATTTCAGGTGTCGCTTCTCCCGAAGAGATTCCCCTGCAGAGGCCTAGAATATCCGGGCCATCTTCGAATATTGAGGCCGAACAAAGAGCAGAGTCGGCCCCCGATACTGAGGCTCCAACGGATACCAGCCCACTGCCCGGTGATGACCAAGCTGTAGCATCCGAGGCACCTGCTTCTACTGAGGCTACTGGGGCTGTTCCGGCTTCTCCTACTCCTGCGCCAAGGTCCGATAATCTGGATGACATGTTCTCGGATATCCCACCTACAACCGAGGAAGCTGCCGGTTTCGGACATCTCCCTATTCCTTGAGCCAAGAGGGCAGCTAGTCAGGCCACTGAAACGGGTGCAAGGGATAGTCTAGTAGGTATCTTTTCGGCCCCTAGCGTGGAACCGAAAAGGATGAAGTCGGTCGTGGTCACTATCCCCGAGGATTGCAAATTTTTGTCCAGTCTTGTGGGAGTAGCAAGTTATCTGAGGCCTCTTATTTCGGACTCAGATAAGAGAAAAATGGCCGGAGTCCCTTGGCAGTGCCTTATTAATGAAGGCATGCACGTAGGCAACCAGGTAAGCTTAACATCCAATCTTTCCGTAATTCAATGTGATCTTCAGCTCTAGCTTTATCCAAATTAACTTGATTTTTTTCTTCTGCAGAGTGTTGTGCTTATCAATGAGGACTTTATCCGTGCCCAACACAAGATTGACCACTTAAAGGGCCAGCTGGATGCCCAGGGTAGAGAAATGGAGAAGTTCCAGCACCTTCTGCAAGAAAAAGAAGATCAATTGAGCCGGGCCGCTGCTCTTTCCAATCTTCAACCAGAGCTCGAAGCGGTGAAGGCTGAAAATCTTCGTTTGAAGGCCGAGTTAGCCGAAATGATTGAAAAGAACCGGCTCTTTAAAGCGGATAATGCCGGCCTTAGCCAAGACAATGCCCGTTTTACTTCAAGGCTTGGTGAACTCGAGGCCACTATCTCCCAACTTCGAAGTGAACTTGATTCGGTCAAGCCCGATGCCGTGAAAATGGCAGAGAGGTATCATCTCCTTGAATCCGAGAATGCTAAAAATAAGGAGAAGTTGAGTGTGGTCGAACAGAAAGCCGAGGCTCGAGGCCGGATTAGTAACGAGCTCAAGAGCAAGTTCGAGGAGGCAGCCGAGGCCAATGACGTGCTTCAGGCCGAGCTTGAGTCGGCTCACCAAATTCAAAGAGTTCTTCTCGAAGAGAGATTCGAACTAGCTGCTAAATTGGAAAAAATCGAGGCCAACTTAGAAGAGTCTCTTAAGGACGTAGAGGCTGCCGAGGCTCATACTACAATTGTGGTCGAGTATGAAGGGTGAAAATCCCGGAGGGCTACCCTCGAACAGGCTCAACAAGGATTAAGGGACCTCCAGGCTCGGATACTCAAAGCCAAAGCAATCGAGGAGGAGGCTAAGAAAGCCCTTGATACTGAGTCTGAGGATTTCGAGCGAACAGTTTCCGAGAACTCCGGCTCTAATCGTACCGGGTAGATCAGGGCCTGCACTAGCCTTTATTTTGTTTTTGCCTTTTGGTTTGTTTTTGCTTTTTGACTTGTGGAAAGTTCAAATGTAAAAACCCTTCGTATATGAAATGAGCATTTCCCTTTTGATTGTCTCTTCATTATTTTATCCGAATGCTTGTTATGACATTTGCCTTAATCACTTATCCCGTTAGGAATAATCAAAGGTTCAGAGCCATTTTTTTTATAGACTGTGCCTAAGTGTTGGCTTTTCTCTTCGTTCGGCACATTTTTGTTCCAGGATTTGATCGAGTGATTTACTCGCGGGATTTATTTACGCTTTGTGAATTCAGACGTCTCCGAATCACGTTAGACATTTTAGGGCCGAGGTTTTCTCACCGCTTACTTATCATAGATTAGGTTCGGACACTTGAATCCCTGCCTTGTCAAATTTTGATACAGCAGTCCCCATTCGAGGGTGTTAAAAGATTTTGGCTTGGTTCAACGCGACCTTGTTGCCCTTGTCGAATTTTGACGGTAGTCCCCGGTGTAGGGTATTTAATAAAAGGATGCCGAATTTCGACGGTAGTCCCCGATATAGGGTATTTTAATAAGAAGACATGTCCGAGATGAATTTTTCATAATTTTCTTTACATTGCAAGTATTTGCACGTACATCATATGAAGACTTCATCCGTTTCCTTCTGTTTTGCCGTAGCAAATACTAAGTGGACATGATTCATTTTTGATCGTTTAGTCCTTACATCGAAACCTAAAACAGAAGGTCCGGGATTAGACACGGATAAGAAATGTAAAATTTCGAGGACTTTTTTGGGGGAGGACTTAACTCCTTCATCTGCTTTGTTGAGTTGAGCTCATTTTAACTTTTCGGGGTAGCCCTCGACGTGGGTGTGATAGTCCCCTAGTGTTTATCCGAGCTGCATGATCGGGTAAGCACTATCAAGTCCCCATTCGAGGGGTGGACCCCGAGTTCCCGGATACTTTGCCTTGTTTTCATAAAGTAACACGTTGTACTTATTGCCTCATTAAAAACCTTGTCGGAAGACCCACTTCGGGACAAAACCGTACTAAGGAAAAGAGTGCAACACGTGTTTTCAGACCTAACTTCGTCCGGTACATGACTTTTTACAAAAAAAAAAGACGGGTTAACAATAAAAAATGATCACAAGGGTTGACATCCATACCTTAGCAGTAGTATCTCTTCAAATGAGCCACATTCCAGTTATTGCGCAACCGTTGTCCGTCCATGGATTCGAGCTGGTATGACTCTTTGCCCGTTATTCCTGTTATCTTGTATGACCCTTCCCAGTTCGGACCCAACTTGGAAATGCCGAAAATTGGCCCTTCGGTTGTAGTACCTCTCCATTCTATATTTCTGAGCTGCTATACGGACCAACACATTTTCGCATAGTTCGTCCGCGAGGTCGAGTCTTATGGCCATAGCCTCCTCATTTGACCCACCGGTGGCGTATTTGAATCGGAGGCTCGATTCGTCAACTTCTACTAGGATCAGAGCTTCAGCCCCGTAGACCAACGAGAAAGGCGTTTCTTCCGTGCTTGATTTTGATGTAGTTCTGTAAGCCCATAATACCTCCGGTAGCACTTTCCTCCATTGATGCTTTGATGTTTTAAGTCTTTTCCTTAGATTTTGAATTATTGTTTTGTTCGTGAATTCCGCCTGTCCGTTTGCACTCGGGTGATACGGAGTTGATACAATTTTCTTGATCTTCAACCCTTCGAGGAAATTATTGACCTTGCTGCCAACGAACTGAGGGCCGTTATCATAAGTTATTTCGGCCGGGATGCCGAAACGACAGATAATATGGTCCCATATGAAGTCAATAACCTCCTTTTCTCTAATCTTTTCGAAGGCCTGTGCTTCCACCCATTTTGAGAAATAGTCAGTCATAAATAAAATGAAACGAGCCTTACCTGGTGCCCATGGCAAAGGACCAACGATGTCCATTCCCCACTTCATGAAAGGCCTAGGTGATATCACCGGGTGTAGCAACTCCCCAGGCTGATGGATCATTGGGACATGCCTTTAACACCCGTCACATTTTTGGACAAAATTCTTCGCATCATCCTCCATCTGATTCCAGTAATAATCGGCTCTGATAATCTTTCGAACTAAGGCTTCTGCACCGGAGTGATTACCGCAGGTATCCTCGTGAATTTCTCTCATCACATAATCGGTTTCTCTGGGACCCAAACACTTGGCCAAGGGTCCGAAGAAGGACCGTCGATACAATTGACCGTCTATTAAGCAGAACCGTGCTGCTTTGGTCCTTAGTGACTGTGATTCTTTTGGGTCACTCGGGAGCTTTCCATCTTGCAAGTAATCGATGTATTTGTTGCGCCAATCCCAAGTTAGACCTATCGTGTTTATCTCGGCATGCCCGTTTTCTATCGCCTAATTCATCAACTGCACTATGGTATCGAGGTTGATTTCCTCCCCTTCGACCAAAGAGCCCAAATTGGCCAATGCGTTGGCTTCGTTATTCTGCTCCGTGGGTACATGCTGCATGGTCCACTCTTTAAACCGGTGTAGTATCACCTGAGTTTTCTCCAAATATCTTTGCATATGTTCATTCTTAACCTCGAAGACGCCATTCACTTGGTTAACGACCAAGAGAGAGTCGTATTTTGCTTCGATTACTTCGGCTTCCAGACTCCGAGCCAATTCCAAACTTGCAATCATAGCCTCATACTTGGCTTCATTGTTAGTCAATTTAATAGTTCTAATCGATTATCTAATGGCATCATCGGCGGGGGTTTTAAGGACGATGCCCAACCTAAAACCTTTTAGGTTCGAGGCCCCGTCCGTGTGTAGAGACCAGATATCACGACCCGAGCTACGGGCCGCGACGGGTATCCGGGGCTAACCACCGAACACCGCTCATATTACTGCTTATCTGCTATCATTCATCCTATATGCTCATAATCATATAAAACTAGCATTTTCTGAAATACATTTGCTTTTATAAACATAGGCCCTTCGGCTATCCAAAATAATAGATATACGTGCATATACATACAAGCCATGGGATCATACTACCCACATAATCGCATATCTACGAGCCTCTACTGGAATACTAGACATCTGGACGGGACAGGACCCCGTCATGCCCAAAATATGAATATACATGCATATGTACCAAAAGAATAATCAAGGCACCTCCGGACAATGGGGTGCTCTCAAGTCAGCTGCTAGCTCCTATGAGTCTGGGTCACCTCCCTGTCTACCTGTGGGCATGAACACAGCGTCCAAAGAAAGGACGTCAGTACGAACATTGTACTGAGTATGTAAGGCATAAACAACAATGAAGCGTCAATAACTGAGGAGGCATAAAATAAGGAGCAATTTGTAACTGACTGAATCATAAAGGAAACCATACATGCTTGCTTACTTTCATACTCATCATCATATCATACATGCATAATCATATAAGCTGCCCGACCATATAGGTACGGTGTAATAATCAATAGCATTAGCATCATCATTAGCCTGCGTCCAGGCATCCTGCGTCCAGGATATTATCTCATGCCGCCCACTGGTGGTGTCTGCCCATGCCATTTGGCCATGGTGTGTATAGCTGCCCGCCTTGGCGGTGACTGCCCGGCCATATAGGCGCGGTGTGATATCATCATATACTCATTACATCATGCTTATCATAATATGCTTATCGTAACATGTTTATCGTAACATGCTTATCATAACTCATCATGGTATACTTGACATCATATACTTATTCAATACATGCATAGAGGCTCTTAGCTAATCATACTTTATCGGGGTGACGTAAGGTCGTGGACCCCCGATGTCATTATGAGTATTCTTACGTATTCTGCCTCACCTTGAAGGAACAAGCATAAGGTGAGTGTACATAGCGATCAATATCATTAGATTGCATATATTACATCATTAACTTCTTAGAGGCATCATATCATAGGCTATAGCATTTCTAGACTTTAGCTTACTATCATCATTATCGTATTCATCTCATATCTCTTATCTTGTATAGCTACTCATGAGTGAGGATCTTGACTTTCTTCGAGATGGGAACATTCATAGTAAAGAAGGAAATTCATGCCATATGACTCATGCCTTGGAAAGAAAGGACTAGCCTCACATACCTTTGTCGCTTAGCTATTCTATCGCTTGCTCGTTCTCCTTTAATGCACTCGTTTACCTTCAATGGAATTCGTATCGACATTAGCTATATCATCGTGAAAACATACTCACTAAAGCTATAGAAATTTCGGCAAAAGATCTCCTTTGTTTATACTACTTTCCGCCATATTCCATATCAACTCCCAACATTCATAATAATCATCACAATATGATTAACAACAATCGTCATTCATTCATATGATTCGCATTTCATAATTCACCTCAATTTCCCATAATTATGACTAAAAATCCATCGTCGTATCCTCTCGTATCCAATACTCATTTCATGTTCTATAAGTCATTTATAACGTATTTATATCATCAACATATTCATTTCCATGATTCAATCCAACTATTATTCAAAAATAGCATTTTTCATCCATTGATGACCCACTTGTTATACACTTCTACAATCCATGAATCTTAACTCAATAATACTTCAAATGGCATGTAAGGGTCATGAAACTTACCTTAGATGATGGAGGAATAAGCTTGGAATGGTGATTCACCCTTAGCACCAAAACCCTATGTTATCCCTCTTTGGATTTCTTGCCTTGGATGATTTTTGATGGGTTTCCTTCACTTGATTCTCTTGATTTCTTGTTGTTGATCCTTGATTTCTATGGTTTTCTCATGGATGAAATGTTTGGAACACTCTAGAGTTTTCTTGTGTTGTGGAGAAATGAAGGGAAAATGAAAATGAAATGGAAGAAGGGTCCCTTATATTAAAATCGGTTCAGGCCCGACCAAGATATACGGACCAACATACTGTCCGTATGTTTTATACGGTCCGTATGTCTGGCCGTAGATCTGGTCCAGTGGAGTATGCCACACTGGGCTGAATCTACGGTTGGACATACGGTCCATATATTTTATACGGCCAGTATGTCTGGCCGTATGTCTACCCAGTTTTCCGAGTTTTGTTTCGTCGACTCGTTTGATCTCCGATCCTTATGGAACCTTCTTAACACTTGTTCAACACTTCAATATCATTCTGAGGGACGTTATAACTCTTCCTTGGGGCATCATTTATACGTCATTAACTCAATACTCGTACTTCTTATCCAATACTTTCAACTTATAACTCGCTTCTCTTAATAACTTTCTTTCTTCAAGTCTAATGTCTTTGAAAATCTTAATTAGAGTCATCACATACTATTTCTTGCTTGTCCGTACTTCTCATACGTCATGCCTCTCATGAGTCTATTCACTGTACGCTAAGGGGAAATTTTTTGAGGTGTAACACCAGATACCCGAAGCCTTTTTCGAGGTTAGTAATAATTCTTTCTCGACCTCGCGAATTAGGGCGGGGGTAAAATTTGCCACAAAATCGGCCAAGATTTGAGACTTAATGGCTGTCCTAGGCTTATATTCGATATCATATCCGCTAATATCTACGATCCATTTAGTCAGTCTACCCGATAATTCCGATTTATGCATGACATTCTTTAGCGGGTAAGTAGTTACTACACATATCGGATGGCATTGAAAGTTAGGTTTCAGCTTTCTTGAAGCACTTACCAATGCCAAGGATAACTTTTCGAGGTGGGGATAACGTGTGTCCGCATCTCCTAAAGTCCTACTCACATAATATATTGGCAATTGCGTACCTGCTTCTTCTCGGACCAGAACACCGCTTACCGCTACCTCGGATACGGCAACGTATAGAAATAACTGCTTGTCTGCCTTCGGTGTGTGCAACAGAGGCGGACTCAATAAGTATCTTTTTAATTCCTGCAAAGCTTTTTGGCATTCCGCTGTCCAGACGAAGTCATTCTTCTTCTTGCAGTAATGAGAAGAAACGGTGACTTTTATTCGAAGACCTCGAAATGAAACAGCTTAGTGCTGCTATCCTTCCGGTGAGCCTCTGTACTCTCTTGACGTTATTCACTACCTCGATATCCTCGATGGCTTTGATCTTGTCCGGGTTAATCTCAATTCCCCGGTTCAACACCATGAAACCTAAAAATCCAGGGACTTGACTAAAAGTGTAAATCCCACATTTCATGCATAGGCTTGTTTGGAGTAGGTGTAAGCAAGCTCTGTGAGGACCATATGGTTATTGTTAGAGTATTAGCTGAGTTTGTTTGATATAGCTTGAGGCTTAGTGAATATCTTAGGCTATGACTTTCATTCGGGGACGAATGATCTTGAGAGGGGGATAATGTAATACTCCGTAAATCCTAGTTAGGTGTGAATGTATTAAATGAGAAGTAATGTGACATTTTAGGCATATGAAGTCCTATCAAGATAAGTTTGGATGGAAATAGTTGATTTAAGATCAAGACCAAGTAGTGAAGTTCGTAAGAGTTCTCAAACTCGTCTAAGTTTTGGTAGGTCTGATTTGTAGGCCAATTTTGTGAAAATCCATTGAGCATTTAGGAATACTTCCTTTAATAGAAGTTTCAGATCTTTGAAATAACTTTCCAACGATATAAGGTGGAGCTTAAATGGAGTTGTGAGCAAATAGTTATGCCCGTTTTACTGAAGCCTGTCTCGGACGCCAGCTGAGATGCGACCGCTAACTCAGAATGCGATGCCGCAAATTCAGGATGCGACGTCGCATATTGGCCAAATTTTGAAAGTTTCTGGAGTGAATTTTCATTCAGAATGCGGCCTGTATGCAGCCGCAAACTCGAGATGCGACCGCATACTCAACCAAATTTTTTTTTGTATAAGAACATGATTTTCTTGAAATTTCCAAACCCACTTCATTCTTGGTCGACTTTTTGAGGATAAAAGACCATAGAACTTCTCCAAACCTTAAAAGGTGAGTTCCTAATCATCTTATGATTAAACTATATCAACGGAACAAGAATTAACACTAGTTCATCTTCCAAAAACCCTAGATTCTTGAAACCCAAGAAAGAAAGGAAGAAGGGACGCTTGGGGGCATTTGAGATTCCTTCAAAAAGGTATAATACTTGACTTTTTTATTGAAATGGTTTAGACTAGTGTAAGTTATCCTATGGGATTAGAATCCATGAATGATTCATGAAGTGTTCAAGAACACATTCTAGACATGAAAACCCTAGTTTTTTTTATAAAGGGGGTATATGGGTAGAATTAGATTAAAGCTCTAATCTTTCTCATCTAAAACCATTGTAGTGTGATTGTAAAACCTTGGGAATTACGTTTTAGCAGGATTTGAGGTATTTCTATATTTAAAAAATCGTCTTTTCAAGTATGTCTACTTTTGAAGTACGTTTATATTGTGAAAGCATGTTTGTATTTGAGAATCCTTCCTTGATTGTTTGTGTAAGTTAAAACCCTAGTTTGGTGGTTTTTCTTTGTTGAACTTGTTTTCGAACTAAAAGATGACAATTGAACGATGTCATGCGCGTGTAGGGTCAAGCCCACATCGAACCTTAAATGAATTAAACTCTTCCAATAAACACGTTTTGCCCGTTATGGGATGATTGAAATTATTTCTAAAAGACTGAAGTTTCAAATGTGTTGTGAAATTTGATATCTTCTTGTATGTTGACTCTTATTGGTGGGTTCCCGAGTTTATTGGCTTACTTATTCTCGGGAGTTCGAACCGTTCTTTTGATATTGTTTTATTGATTTGACTACCTTACTTTGGTTTTATTAACTATTTCCCCTTAGACATTCCCTAAGTAACCAGTACTCAGGCATACCATTGTTGTTTTTGATGGTGTGTTAAGTAACACAGAAGACCAGGTTCGCGAGAGATGTGCGACTTAGGAGAACTTGCTGCTTTTGAGACTATTCAGTGGGCCAACATGATTGTTCGTGGGGCACCATTCTATCTCTATCTTACGTATTTTAGTTTTCGGGTTGCATCATGATGACTTAGACATTTATTTCATTATCTTAGAAGCTTCATAGATAGACGTTATTATGGTGGATAGTCGTTGTTATGCCCTATTTTTAACGGATTAAAACTATTTCACAACTTATGATTATGTTTCTTCTGGTTTTGAAATTTTTCAGAGTCGCCACCTAATTTTAGAAAATATTAGGAAACCATTTGTAAAAATGTAAACTCCATTTTTAGTCTTTGAAACATGTGAGATTCTAGGTAAGGGTTTTATTTACCCTGAGGGAAAGGTGTTAAGCATCCCTGTTATCCGAAGACAGTCTTTAAACTTAGTTTAATCAACACTAGGGGGGAATTATTTATCTATTTCTTATTTACTATTACCTATTTTAAATAACTGCTAAAAGAACTAATATCCAAAGATGATTTGTACAAATAGCATCTTAAAGTCACGATCACGTAAATAAATATATGCGCGTGTACAAATGATTAGTGAGGATATAGATGCACGTATGTAAAAAATGATATATGTGTATGTTTATTTGTAAAGTAAGTAGTTTAGTATGCATGAGATGTAAACATATATACACATATTCATGACCTTTTTTTGTATAAAATAGTAAAAAAATGGGAGGATTAGTATGTATATTTTTTGAGAAAATAATGTACATATAGAATATTTATTTCCTACGTAAGGTGGTATATAATGTTTTAAAAATAGTCATTTGTGATATGAGAGTAATATATATGTATAAACATTATGTAAAGATGATTAAAGAGTTAATAAAAATAAGATAGAGTAGATATATTCGTATGGAAAAATAAAATATGTACCTTGGAGCTCTCGTAAAATAACTTGGATCACTCTACGGTGACCCTAATAAAAGTATTGTATAAACTTGAAAAATGATACCTGCTCACATGCTAGTATCAAAAGAATGTAATTCTAAAAATGGTCAGTTTGCAACCATTGCTTTTATAAAAAAATCTACATTTTATCCTTTTGAAACTTGCGTTTTACACTTCCAAAAATTCACATCTTAGAACTTTGCAAAAATCTATATTTGGAACTCTTATTTCTTCCGCAATCTTTTGAAAAGAAAAGCTTTGGTTAACCGCGTTTATATGGTAAAAAAAAAAGTATGTCTATTCCGCTGTAAAATAACTGATTGCAACTTAGGAAGAGTTAACTAAAAGGAACTGAAGAACGTTCATAAGCGTTATCCCCGAATACACCTAAATCGAAAATTATACCAAAGGGGACGGGGGGTAAGCAACTAAACTTACTGTTATACTTAACCATTTTTTTTTTTTTTTGCAAGCTCGTACACAAACAAGAAATAAATATGCTACAAATACAATTCAAAAAAAATGTTAGTCAATAATACAAACAACAATATATATATATATATATATATATGTTAACACAAAGATATGAAATTTAAAGAAGAGGAAGAAGGACGGGGACGCTTGACACGAACGAAGGCTGTTAGACACAAGCACGCAAATGCAGCTACTGGTTTTTCTCTGATCTGGGCAGAAACCGGAGTTGCCATAACTCCAAATGCTCCCAAGTGTTTCATGGAAAAGAAAGGAATAAAAAAGATAACGATTAGAAGCAATCTTAATGGAATGAAAGACTAAATGGCAAAGCATATAAGATTCCAAATACTATTCTTTCACTTACTGCCTAAAAAAAACAAAGCAGTAAAAGATTTTCATATAGTAGTTTCATCCTCTTTTTTTTTTTTTTTTTTTAAACCTGAACGAGTTCATGAAATGGTAGAGCAACAATGCTTAATCCAAGGTTATTTGAAATTCACATACATATGAGAAACAAAAAGATAAACTTTATCCCAAGGATATTATGCAAAGTAGTTTCTAATCCTAAGGAGCACAACATTGTTCATACAGGAAAAGGAAAAGCAGTTATTAAACGAAACAGATGTCCATGTTTCAAAATAGCCAAGTTCATTTAGAAGGTCTCAGGATCCCTGCGTCTATAGTCCCTAAATGATCATGACACAGAACTCGAGATAAACCTACTCGTAGCCAAATATTATGACAGTAAATTGGAAGCACGCCATAAACATTAAAGACAAATGAAGTCAAAACCACTGCTCTGTAATCCTATTCAGTTTTTGCAACAACCTTTAATTCTAAAAATCAAACCAACCAAATTCCAGGAAGGTAGTAGATTCATATTCTTAAAGTTATTTCCCAAAAATCTTAGAATTTAGGAAGAAAGAACTCCAAATCAGTAAAGTTGAAAGAGAGTTTCTACACCTAAGTTTCGGAATCTCAGAATGAAGAAATTAAATGGTCCTAAACCTTCAACTATGCAGCTACATCCTAGGCAAACAGGATCAGATAACTTTCTCGGAAAAAAAAATCAGAAACTATATTTATTGGTTTTAGCCTGCATCATTTTTTCAAGAATACTGTTTAGATGCAATCCCAAAAGGTGTGGTTTCTAGATGCAAACATTCATGACCTCAAACAGGTTTATTGAAACCAGACGCAGCTTGTACTGCCTTCATGTAAGACTTCTATATTTAGTAGCATACAAACCTCTACGAACAAGTTAAGAAAGACATTTTCACTTCTGAACCACAACAAACTTATGCTTTGGCAAAGGTTCCCAGAGTCCTATCGACATGACTTCTAATAAACAGAGGTGCTTTCAAGAACCCAAAACCGTAGAAGAACACATCACTCATTTTTTTAAGGAAATTCAGATGAACATAACCATTTTACGTCCAAAGAAGTTTAGTCATGCTTTTAAATCATATTAAAACAAAGACCAGACCATTTTGAAATGAAAGAACACATATGTCCAGATAGGCATAGCTTTGTGGTCCAAATTCCAGAATACATACATGAGATTCTACCCTTTTTACATGCAAGTAACAACTATCAAAGAAGAATACGACACCCTTTCTTATCATAATGTCTATGATATTAGTTATGAATATGATCATATTGAAACAGTGAACTAAGCAGGTTCTGAGTTCAATATATATAGCTATTTTCTTCTCTTCTTATTCTAGTAGATCACTGATTTGTTGTGACAAGTCCATAGTCTATGTTAGCCTTTTGTAAACCGGTTCTTATAGAAAATAGAGATGAAATGACAGATTATACATACATGTGATAGAGACTGGTACGAAAGTCGAAATTACTCAAACGACTACATTTTAATTCTGTAAACTGAAACAAAGTGAGACGAGAGTGATTACTCATATATTCTCTTAAAAAAAAAAAAAAGTTTCCTGGTCACAAAAAAAAAAAGAACACAGAAGAGTAATTTAAAGAATATAAATCCACCTTTTTGTCATTTTAAGCAGATTAGATGCATTATTTCAATATAACAACCATTGTACTTTCGTAGCAAGACTGGTGGTTTAAGAGATTAACAAAAACAAAACCAAATTAAAAAAAAAAAAAAAAAAAAAAAAAGCAGCAGACAACTATAAGGCTTACAATCCTACACATAAATCTTAATAACAATTCTGATATGCATTAGTATGAGAAGACGACTGGAGCACGTTTACGTTATTAAATAAAAGGAGATGAAGGACACAGTTACACTCGAACTTGGCATAAGTTTACTAAAGCTAAGTTTTCTGATATATCACAATTTCATTACGGCTGTAGTGAAATTCATAAATCTAGTTCAAACTAAATATTTAAGTAGATCGTAGCGAATTCATGTCTTAGCTTTTCTGGTTCTTAAATTAGAAAAAAAAAAAGTACCCCCAATCGTAAACTAACAGTACCATAGAACAAAGGAGCATTCAACTAATCTTGCATAAATGAAGTTGTTCAGTTGAAACCATGAAAGCAAGTATTATGTTTGCAGACTTACACCAATAATTCAACTGGGCAGTGAGTCCATAGCTAAACGGGTTAAACATGCCGTATAAAGTACAGTATACAAAACTTAAGAATTCAGAGCCAAACACATATCCTTGTTGGGAGAAAATCTAACTTAGTTTGATTTGAAAATGAATAGAATAACAACTCGACATAACAGGTTTAGACTTAAACAACCAACAAAAAAATGAAAACTGAACCAAATGGGTTAATTAACATAAACTAACTAAACTGGTTTTGGAGACAAATTAAGCGATGATTCAAGATAAAAGTGCAGTCCCCTAAGTAGTTCCCCATACAGTTTAATCAGAATATGAGAAAAAAAAAAAGATTTTTCACGAAAAAAGGATGCACCGGTTTTAGACAGTTCAAAGTTCCATGTCAAATCTCAACAGGTTGCACACATTGGATCAATTCACGCTATCAATGAGTTCATCTAAATATGTTATCATAACATTCTAATATCGTTCCGGCAACACAAAAAAAATATGCTTGCGAAATTCCAAAACAGTGGGAGAACACATACCAACAACTAATACGAACAAGTTTAAACCATAATGAAATCATGAGAATCTTTCAGGTAAACTAAGCAACTCTTTAGGAAGATTGAGATGAAACGGATTTGAAGAAGGTGAAATTAATGGGAAGAACTTAACTAGCACCTATTAGTTTTCAACGACTGTACATTCACAACATTAACGTAGACAAAGTGTAGTCTCTATGAACATGATTTCTAAAAAAAATCAACAGTCTGAATCTCAAGGAAGTTCTCTAGAAGAATCATCTACTGCTTATATGCCATTCATATGAATACAAATAAATTTTCTATATATACTTAGTAGCATACAAGATCTCCATAGATAAGTTCAAGCAAACTAGACCTTGAGCCATAATTAAACATCACTGTCCTTTCATACCAATGTTCCTTATAAAACACAAAAAAAATATCACAATTTATAAGCTCAGGCTGTTAGGAACACACCGGGGAACAGTCCCATATATTGACATCTCATTTCCATGAAAAAGTAAATTCTTTTGGCTAGAAATTTCAGTCATATTTCATATGACGTAGTTGAAACAATGATTCAAAATTAAAAATGTAGTCCTCTTGATAAGTTACCAGTGACTATTATTAACTATGCTTAGACTTTAATCAACTTGACAGTTCATAAGAAGAGGTTTTCGTACATAATATATTTTTAGACCTCAAATAAACATACTACTCAACTAGTTCAAGAGATTTTTTTTTTTTTGACTAAAACATGCTGCTTAACTAACTCAAGAGGTTTTTAATTAAGAGAAACACAAAGCACCTTTTTAAAAAAAAAATCCCAAGTTGTTAACTAAACCAATATAAAGGTGGTATACCTATGTGCTAACTCATTTCTTTAAGCATGAACAAGATGTAGTATTAATTTGAACAAGTTTTAAGCGCGCCACTATCACTGGAAATCTACCAAGGACACGTATGTTTCACCAGAATTTCAATTACACTAAATGGGGATTTCAGCAGGATAGTTTCCAGAAATGGAAAGTGACAAGGTCTTGATCAAAATGAAACACACATGTAGACAATGTCGTAACAGGTTAAGATCATAATGCTATACGAAAAAAAAAAAAAACGGATGCATCCTATACTACCTTTTGACAAAAATCGTGACAAAAACAGTCACGTAAAAAAAAGCTAGGAACAAGCAACCAAATTAACTATGCTCAAACAGTTATTATCACGCGTGCGATGGATCCTCTACAAACGACTTAACTATTCACATACATGACAACATTAACTAACCATACCCTTTATAGCATGAACATGAACAAGAACAACACTCAATCAGATTTATATTTATCTTATATTCAAAACTATCACCTGCTTATTTTCATAATGCCATTGTAAAAAACCTTCGAAGGATCATATTCTACCATTTATATGACCATATATTGACTCCTTAACAGAAACATAATATCATAGTACTTTTTAGAATGAAATGAATATCCACTACACATAGTCGACTAAGTAGTTAACAATTCCTTCAAGCATAGGCAATCTTCCTTAACCATTTTTTAGGCTGGAATTTAGAAAAAACATGGAATAAATAGGTTCAGGTCCACAGAATCGAACAAACAGCCACAACCATTGACCGAACACATTTCAGTCCGTTAAACCAAACAAACGACGAGAAATACTTGAACGACTACATTTCCACTTCTACTAATTCGAAATTCAAAAATAAGGGAAAGGGGGGAAATTTTGGGAGATATTTTCAACAGATGAGATGATGAAAATAGGGATGGGACTTACCATGAAATCGCACATGGAGCCTGCAAGCTTCAGAGATGGAGTGTGAGAAAGGAGAAAAGGGCTGTAAGCGGATGTGAGAGGTGAGAAGCAGGGGGATTTGGTGGGATATTGCTAGGCTTACGTTGAAGAGATAAGGGGATCACTTGGTTCAGTTGCAGAGAAAAAGGATTTGCTTGGTTCTGGTATTGAAGATGGATTAGGCACTTAAGGGGCTTTAGTTGTAGGTGTTTGGGCTGGGTCGGGTCGGTGGGATGTGGGCTGGGGCATTTGTTTGGTGAATTGGGCTGCTGAAAATGGCTTTCAAGAAATAAGGATTGGCCCATGTTTAAAAATTAGCTGAATTAGTTTCTAATCTTACTTTCTCTAATCCTTTTTTTTACTTCAATCAATTAAAATATGCTTCTCTATCCTAATTAATTCCAGCAAAATGCATACATATATAAATTACAATATAAGAAATCTAATTTACATATTTAGTTTCAAAGCAGAGTAAAATATTATTGGTACAACAATAAGTAGGATTAAAGGAAAAATGCCAACACCCGTATTGATATCGGAATATCAACGTTATTTTCAAGTGATTTTAGTTATAAAATGTTATGTTTAGTAATTATTATTTCTTTAGGAATGATAAAAATAATCTTAATAATTTTAGTCTAGTAATTAGCGAAAATATTCAAAATTGGGTGTCAACAGTCGTTGAAGTCATTGTTGACTCATTGAGTATTGCTATGTTTCTTGATGATGAATTTATATTACACTTCTGCTGATGTCATTTTATAATGGTGATTATGAGTTAACTTGCTATAGATAACTTGTTGAAGTAATTGATGAAGGATTATTAAAAAGGAACATGATGCATTTTGATTGATAAGGTGCTTTCGATGTTATCCATAGCTCGGATGCCTGTTATATTCAGGGTCGGGTTTGGGTCGTGACATCTTGAGAATCCACCGATGCTGAAAAGATTAAAATCATGCTTCGGTGTGTACAATTATTGACTACTATAGTGCCTTTATCATAATTATTTGAAATCATAGTTGGTTAATTTCTTTCATCAGTGCTTTCATTTTTTGATATATTTCGATTTTCACATTCGTGATAAATATTTAATTAAAGATACATTAAACATTAAACACCTTTACCAAGTATAGGCTTGCAAGTCCATGTTATCTTCAAATAATTTCTCTTTGTGGAATCACAACCCCGCTTCACATTATGTTTTATGTTTGCATTGACACTTGACTTATCATAGAATGTAGATGTCGTTACCCAGGGTCGGCCAAAGCATAAAGCCGCTAAAGCTTTAGCTTTAGGCCCCAAAATTTTATATTTATCTATTTATTATTAGAAGGTTTTAAATTTTAAGTTTTTTCTGTTGCATTTTGTTTAAATTTTTTGAGTAAGTGAGAAAATTAAAATAATTTTTTATCTTTTATTAATTAGTGCATTTACTTTTTTTTTTTTTTTTTTTCCTCCACATCCATCCATTCATTTATCCTATTTAAAACGAGTTCAATTTCTAGTTTCAATTTTTTTTTTAACAAGTATTTTTTCTTTGTTACATTTGATTTATTCATAAGTCAGAGAGTAAGTCCTTTGAGATTATAGAATCAAAGTATTTGTTTGTATAATATCAGTGAATTTTTGATCTACACAATTTGTTTATAGTACAATTTTGTAGATTGTTAACTTAATAGAAATCAATATTTTAAAATTAAAATTCATAATGTCTTACCTAATATCAAAAACTTCTCAAATAAAGATATATTAAGTGTACTGAATATACTGTCATTGATTTTAATTAATTATTTGATTAAAATAATTAATGACTTTCTATCTAAAAAATTAGAAGAATAAATTCAAATAAAAGTATATATGAATTTCGCTAAAAATTAAGTTCAAGGTCTCTAATTAAGATTTGTCTTTAGGCCACAAATTTTATTGAGCCACCCCTGTCGTTACCACATTATTCTATGGTTTCGTCTTTCTGGTTCCTATGAAGAGCACTTGGAAAAATGTTTGTCAATGTTTGTCATTTGTCACGCCATAAACAATTGTAGCCAAAGATCATTTCTATTTAGTTACGAATTTTTTTCGTCGCAAATAGTGGAATTTATTCAACAACAAATTAGAAGTCGTCACTATTTAAAATGTTGCATATTTTGTGACAAAACTTTTTGTCACTAAGTCGCATGTTGATTAGAGACAATAAATTATTTGTCACTCATTGTTTATATTATAGTGACAAAAACTAAGGTCACAATTAAATATAAAACTTTGTGGCTAAAACTTACAACATTTAACTACAGATTCTAATTTGTCGCTATTGTAAGAACATACTTTTTGTGATGAAACCTTTTTCGTGTCCAAATTTAACTAAATTTAAGGCAAATAATGATTTGTCACAAACTAGGTACATTATTAGTGACAAAATAATGTGTGTCACTGATAACTTAAAATTTGTGACTAATATTACTAAATAAATGGCGCCATCTCATTTTTGGGAGGAAAACTTTAGTGGACGAAACTTTGCTACGAAATTATGGGTTTTGTCACTAAAAGTATGTAGCTCATGTATTTAAAGACAAAATGCTTTTTTGTCACAAAAAGTGAATAATTAGTGACAACTTTTATCTTGTAGCTAATGATTTCGTAGCTAAAAATCACATTTGTTTTGTTGTAGTGCTTCTAAAATCAAGCAAAGTCCATTTGGAAAAATATATGCAATTTGGAGTTCCAAAAGAATTGGAATGGTTAAGTTTGAATATTTTAACAGGTTAGAGATGAAGTAATAGATGAAAAATTGGGAGAGAGAGGATAGGATAGACGCAAATACAGAAGAGTTCGAATAGAAGAGAAAGAGGATTACGGAAGGAGTACGGTTTAAAAAATAAAAAACAAGAAAATAATAGAAAAACTAAAAATTAGGATGGTAAAATTGGTAACTGGTTATTGCCGATCAATTACCTAGTGTAAAAAAAAAAAAAAAAAGTTTACGCCGTTGGTGGATATTAGTTAAACTCAAAACAATTTGATACTGCATGGTTCAGTTGACTTTTAAAGAAATATTGATAGCCCAACTTCAAGACATCTCGATCGCAATAGTGTGTTGGTGGGTTGGTTTGAAATGGGTTAAAGTTGGAGAACTAAGTTGGAATAATAGGCCTTACAAAGCTTGATGTGTGCGTCTAAGTCGTGGAGGCAACCACATGCACCATTGTTGCAACTCCTGATCTCGAAAAGCCTAAAAATTTCGTTAAGATCAGGAGCGACCGCAGTACATATATTGAAGTTAAAGTTATATAAATGTTTTTCCTTTTTATTTTGTAGGGTTTTTGAACATCGAAGCGTAAATATAAACAGCAAAGATATAATAATAATAAAAAATTAACAGTGCAACATTAGTATTCCAGGGAATTAATAAGCATACATAGGACACGTACTTATCAGGCCTGAGTTACATTATTTATTCTTACATCCCGAAAAACACGACATGCAGGGGACTCAGGCCTTGCATTACATATTTTGCACTATTTAGTTTTTATATAAGCATATGCAAAGTGGTTATTGGTCGGAAAGGGCCTTTCCATATGGATTGTACTTTATGAACACAATGGGCCAGGCATCCTCTGTAAGAGCCAAACGCCTATATCCACGTTGATCGACGAGGCCAATATTCTTGCAACTCTCCTCGTCATGGGGACAGAAGACTAGCTTGTAGACCGAGCCAACAAGAGACTCAATCTGAAACCAGCTGTTCTTGTCAAGGGGATTTCCCAACTTTGCACCCGCGCTTATGGTGTAGTTATCCGCGGGTTCAGGGTAGCTGTCGACCTTCAACACAGTCCAGTCATCACATAAAAAACTAAAAGGATTGAACTTGATGTTTACCGGGGAGGATTCCTGAATCTTCTCTTGTTTGGGATCTTTAGACTTGACGTAGGCTCCAAGACCATTGTAGCTGTCAGTAAGGGATTGCACCACCGATGTGGGACAACGGTCTTGTGTTTGATCTCCAAGATCAAGAAGCAGTAGACCTCCGCCGCCTTCTCCCCAACAAGCTGGGTGAATGTAATACCTAGTATTGCTCTTGAGGGGACGACCATCTGTATCGAATACAACACTCGATAGCTGGTTTGGAGCATCATTTGTGGAAGTTGTGAAGCTAAAAAGGAATGCTAGGGAAAACAAGAGTAACATGATCTTCATCGTTGTTGTTTTTGGTTTCTAATTGGGTTTGAAATACGAACTTCAAATTGTTTTGGATGCTTTATTCTTTCTTACTAACCTTGAATTTATAGAGAAGATTTGCCATGATTTCTCTTCCTACGTGTACAACGCGTTTTGATGACATTATTGTCTTTTTCCTAATTTTAATTTTATGTGTTAGCGTCTTTGATTATCAGTTCTAAATTTATTAAATCGAAATAGTGGCACAAAATAAATGCGTAAAGACAAATGGCCCCCAACTTTGCTTTAAAAATCAAACTCCCCCTTCAATTTTGAACAATAATCATTTTTCTCCCTTTATCCTAATCGACTTTCTTAAATTCCTAATCTACCCTTACATTATCAACTTGTCTTTCTTTTTCTTTTTTAAAATCATAATTTTTTTTATCTCTTTAATCTATGTAACAAATTTTCTTTTAAGAAATTAAATATTATTTTCGAGATAGAAAAAAGTGAGAAATACTAGTTAACTCTATAATTTAATGTCATTCTATAATGAAATAAATGAGAAGAATAAGAATTTTTTTTATTAATCATAATCAAAATTCTGATATCTATTTATACAAGTATAAATAACAGGTAATGATAACTTTATAAATATATTTCAATGCAGGTAATACAAAATAATTAATCAAAATAGAGGTATGTTCTATACAAATTCCTAAAAGATTATCTATATATATTATAAATGAATTTTAAATTATAAATTTAAATATTCCAATAATGACTACCAAAACTCGTTTGCATATTGACAACAGAGAATAATAGAGAAGTGAAACTTAATATATATATATATATATATATATATATATATATATATATATATATATATATATATATATATATATATATATATAAATGTATACATACACATATATATATACTTAAAATATCAAGCATAAAAAATAACATTAGATTTTGTGATAATTCATAAAAGGATCATTCTACTTGTAATATAAATTTCAATTTAAAAAAAAAAAAAAAAACCTATACATACGTAGTTTAAAATAATAAATTTTAGTAGGGATCTAGTAGCTCAGTTGGTTGGCCACCTGAACTTTCACCTTGTTGGCGAGGGTTCGAATCCCTACATTGTAATCCCCTCCCCCATTTCCCCTTCCCCTACTCCCTATGTAATAAAATAATTTTAAAAAAAAAACAATAATAATAATAATATATATATATATATATATATATATATATATATATATATAAAAGATATTACATAGATGAAGGAGTAAAAATGTCAAGGATAAAATAGACATTGCATAAGAGAAAGGGAGAAGAATGACTAGTGTTCATAGTTAAGTGGGAAGTTTGATTTTTAAAGCTAAATTGGAGGGTCAACAAAGACAAATATATAACTTTCGCTGCAAAATAGTACACAGATCATAATCACTTCTATCACAAAAGACTAATTCTTTTGATCTGATACGACAAAATATTTACCACTACAACCATAAAAAGTGTAGCAAAGTAAATGGTACAGCTAGTTTGCGAAGAAACATATATTAAATGAAAACGAATATTACGTAATTTTCACCTGAACATAAATCTCAACACCAAGCTATCTTTTTTTTTTTTTTTTTTAACTATCAAGCCGGCGCCTCCTTAAATAAAATAAAGTAAATGATGATACTAGAACATTATATTAATGCGTTTTTTCTTCTACGAATATGCGGCATTCTCAAGTTTAAATTCCTCTCAAGTTAGTGGTTAACAGGTTTGATGATGTTGAGAAATATAGATCCATTACAAAAACAAGAGATTTTACCAGGAAAAATACAATAAACTGAACCATGCAATTTCTATATTAACAATGATATTTATATGACAATTCCAATGAATAATCTCAGATACAGTCAATTATTTTGCACAATCAGGTTTTCACATAAAACAGTAAACCTATATAAATCCAATAATATAAAATTCCGCGCAAGTATGAGTACTTCTTCACTTGGACCGTAAAATGATGATAAATGAGGCGGATCTGAAAATTATTAAGACTCCTCTCTACTATTACTAAGATTCCTTTTAAATTGTATGGTACAGTCAAACCTCTCTATAATTGTCATTCGTTATAACAACATTTCAAAGATAACGGCCTGATTTTCTTCGGAACTGATTTTTTATGTTATATTTAACTTTTTTATAACAACATTATACCTATGACAACAGTGACATTCATTATAGTGGTATACTCTTTAATTACATCTCTATAACAGTCATACTCAAATATTGTGCAATAATTTTTGTAAGAAATATTTTATGTATAAAAATAAAATATGAAAATATTTACGATAATCATCAAGGGAAAAGCTATTGAATTCCTTTTTGCTGAAAGTTTGAACAAAAATCTACTTCAAGTGTTATATTACCATTAAGAGACTAGAATTTACTTAATAACCTATAATCGTATAATTCTTACGTCAAACTTGAAATATTTAAATTTTCAATTAATTTTAAATGCATATGTTCCTTAGATTTTAATTCTTTATCGGTACAGTACAACTAGTTATAAAACTTACAGAAAATAAGTTTTTGCATTCTTTTATTTATAACAGCTAAATGAGATCCAAACATCAAATGAAAGTATACATACATAACAGCACCTCACTATAATAGCTACGACATTTTCGGACAAACGCTGCCATTATAGAGAGGTTTGACTGTAATGCTTTTCTACATCTCAGAATTGTTCACTTACATGTTTATATATAGTTAAACTAGTCAGAAAGTAAATAGCTAATAAATTGGAAATAAAGTCTTGTTAAGTACTCTATAATTGTACAACTATCCCTTTCAGTATAATCATAGTCTATTCAATTGCACAATTGTTTAAAGATAACAAGAAAAATTAGGAAGAACGGATGTTACGGGTTAAAAAACGACATCCAAACCCTCCATTCGGGCTTCAATAGCAGGCAGGTTCATGGAGTGAAGATGCGTCAGGAAAGAGGCCGGCACTTTTCTAACCCAAAAAAAATTTTTTGGAACCAAACTAACCCATTAAAAAAACAATCAAACTAGGCTTCACGCACAGATTCTGTGCGTGAAAGGACCAAAGTGTACATTTGCATTTCGCCCTTTCACGCACAGATTCTGTGCGTGAAACCCTTTCCTAAAAACCCCAACCCACCGCATGCACTCTCTCCTCTTTCATTTCCTCCATCTTCACCCTTTCAACACACTTTCGCACTTCCAAAAACATCTCTCAAAGTTTTGAAACTTCAATGTTTGCTATACAACCCGATATTTGCGAATGCAGTTATTACTGTAAACTAAAAACATCAAAGACCCAAGATAATCCAGGTCGTCGTTTTTGGCATTGTAAAGTGCCCGAAGTAAGTGTTTTTACATTTTTTAGTGGTTTTTTTTCTTCACGTTATCCATATATTTTACTTTAAAAAACTGATTTTCTTATAATGTTTATAGGATATGGGCGGTTGCAAATACTTTCGGTGGGAAGATAGCATTCACGTGGATAAAACGGTGGCGGCGAAGTTTAAAAATCCAATTTTGGATAGAGATACCGCGACTTCACATCTCTAGAGATACCGCTAAGTTGAACTCGGAATTTAAGCTTGTGGAAGCTGAAGAAAAAATTGAAGGTTTGGAGGTGTTGCTCACCGATTCCAAAAAAAAAAAAAAAATGAAATTTTCTGAAGGCTAAACTTAGAGAGGCTCAACACGAGAAAATAGCTTTGAAAGAAAAACTTAAATTGTGAAAGATTATTTGTGCTATGTTGTTGTTGTTCATTATTTACATGTATTTTGTTTATTAAGTTTAATATTTCTATGGATTATGTTTTTTACAAGTTGTACCTTTTCCCCTATAATGTAATCCGCACCCCTTATGTACTAATTTATTTGTGTTTTTTTGCGAAATTGTCAGTTAATAATAGACTTTAACAATAAACATTGAAGAATTAAAAACATGCCAAACTAATTCAAATTTATGACTTCATCATAAAATAGAAATACAAATTAACAGCCTTAGTCCGAAATTTAAATGACCCATAATCTAAGACAGTGAGCCTATATAGACCCTAATCGTCATCAGAATAGATGTCCTCGATATCGTCCTCAGAACGATATTGGCGGTCTCTTAACACACATCTTTTTTCAGGAGACGTTAGTTCTCTACTGGTTGATGATGCTTGTTCTTCAGCCAACTTTAGCATGTAAAATCTACAACGTCTTGCCAGCATTCTGTTGTTTTCTTTTCTAATCCTTTGTATGGCCATCTCCCAAGTTGCTGGACCTACTCGAGGTATGGTTAGTGAGTACCTTGTTGGGATTGGAGCGTTGAGATTTTCCAAGTCACGAACAAGACGTTCTGATTCGGCAATCTGATGTGACCATTCTCGGCGTAAACCGCAATAATATTCTCGCGGATCTGAATATTTCACACTGCAGAAATCATCATTACGCTCCACAAGAAGGTGCGGATTTAGCTCGTCTAGTTTGTAACACTGGTATCACTCGAAAAACTGCTATGATTTGAACTCTCATCATCACTGCTATTTGGTTCTTTTGGAAGGAGTAAAGACCAAGCTGAGTTTCTACTACTCGACATTGACTGTGGTGTAGTCTAATAACAAAAGAAAGGGCTACTTATATAGTTGCAAACCCCCAAGTACCCTCGGGAGAGGGGGGGGGGAGGGTCTTTATGACCCTACCTACTTACTTTATTATAAGAACAGTATTAATCTTCATCGGACATTTCACAATCCGAATCCCACTTGGATCTAAATCTTGTGCTACCATGTATACCATATTCTACCCTATGGTAACGTATTTGCATCCGATTGTTCTCTTCGCGAAAACGATTAAGAGTAAAATTAAACTCTTGTGGAGTTCCGCGAGGCATTGACATAGCATGTTTTTTGGCGTTTAAGCCCTATTGAAGCTAACTTTTGCTCCAAAGGTTAAATTGACCTCCCTAACACGCCAATTCCACTCCTCTCTCATTGTTTTATTGTATTCTTGATTGAATCTTTTGTTAGGGTTATTTAAGTAATGAAAACCATCATCATATAGTTCCCATGTCCTACCCATTGCTTCAAATATATTTGTTGGGGTAAAACATGTAATAGAATCAAGATTTCCAAATTGGTTGTAGAATGTCATGATAACTCGTTTTAAAGTGAATACTAGTTGTTTGTCAATCCTGTTATATATAGTCATGCATTTTTGACCGTTTATTTGAATTAAATTCATATTACTCAATGTTCTTGTGTGCAATGGGATATGATTTGACAACACATCATGCATGCCAATTTCAGCTTTTTTATGACACCTAAAGGACCGATTTGACAACACAATGCTGCATTTTTTATCGTTTATTTGAATTAAATTCATATTACGCAATGTTCTTGTGCGCAATGGGACATGATTTGACAACACATCATGCATGCCAATTTCAGCTTTTTTATGACACCTAAATGACCGATTTGACAACACAATGCTGCATTTTTGACCGTTTATTTGAATTAAATTCATATTACGCAATGTTCTTATGCGCAATGGGACATGATTTGACAACACATCATGCATGCCAATTTCAGTTTTTTTATGACACCTAAATGACCGATTTGACAACACAATGCTGCATTTTTGACCGTTTATTTGAATTAAATTCATATTACGCAATGTTCTTGAGCGCAATAGGACATGATTTGACAACACATTATGCATGCCAATTTCAGCTTTTTTATGACACCTAAAGGACCGATTTGACAACACAATGCTGCATTTTTGACCGTTTATTTGAATTAAATTCATATTACGCAATGTTCTTGTGCGCAATAGGACATGATTTGACAACACATCATGCATGCCAATTTCAGCTTTTTTATGACACCTAAAGGACCGATTTGATAACACAATGCTGCATATTTGACCGTTTATTTGAATTAAATTCATATTACGCAATGTCCTTGTGCGCAATAGGGGTGAATATGAATCTATTTAAGAAGAATGTTGGACGAGGTAAAAACTCATCCATTTCATAAGTTTAAGTCTCTTAAGTCATTCAAAAAAACCTATCTTAAGTTCCTACAAAAAATGGCTCAAGATATTCCACCAGTTAAGGTTTCAATACATTGGGATGGTATTATCCTTGATGACAATAGTACAGTTCGTTACAATAAAAGACCAAACGATCATGTTAAATGTCTAGTCGAAATGTCTTATGAATTACTAGCCACTTACATATATGAAAAAATGAAGGTTAGTACAGATGAGTATGAAATCTCTATAATAGGCAGCTATCCACAATCAGTTTGCAATGGTATAGTGCTTTATGGTAGGCATTATATTAATGATGATGATTCTTTAAGGAATTATTTGAATGCGCAAGAATTAAAACATTTAGTCGCCCTTAATGTTACGAGATGTATGTTGAAAAGATACCCAGAGAGGTTCCGCAAGAACAGCCCAGTCAAGCTAACACGTATGGAGATTTTATGTCTTACGGGGGTATTTTGAGTGGCCAGGTGCCGCTGGAAAATCTTACCCAACAATTAAATCAAACTTGGTAAATATGCATTCTTATATTATTATTTTGTACAGTAGCACGTGTTTATTGTATGTATTGGTAAATAACCATTTTTAAATCTTTGTAGGGGTTATAGACCTGATACGAGTAATATTAGGCAGTCATCTCAATTTAGTGGAGCAAGTCATTATTATCAGAACTCTCAGTCCAGTGGAGCTGATTATTACAATAATTCTCAGTTCAGTGGAGCTGATTATTATAATAATTCCCAGTTCGGTGCAGCTGATTATTATCAAAACTCGCCAGTGGTACCACCTGTGAATGAAAGCCAGTCCTCTCAGTTTGGTGGAGTTGATCACTCTCCACACCATACTCATAATCAATATGTGTAGGTTCATCACCTAGATGCTAAACAATTAATATATACATACATATAGATGGCGTTGATTGTCCAAGTTATGTGGATATGTATATATATGTGTGTGTGTATATATATATATATATGTGTGTGTGTGTGTGTGTGTGTGTGTGTGTGTGTGTGTGTGAATTTGGAATTTAACATATGCAATTTATCGTGTAGGAGGAGGCCTTTCTTAGATGGCGCTGATTGTCCAAGTTATGTGGATACATCAGAGAGTGATGGCGATGAACTTAATAATGCGATAACCGATCATGAAGATAGTGATAGGGATGAAGAAGATATGTATTTTACTCCCCAGAACTAACCAGAACCAACTCACCAACACATACCACCTCCGATGGCGGAAAACCCCGATGTCACCAGACCCATGCGGTGGCGTTATTCGACTATGTTACATATCTTCACGAGTCTACAAGGTCGTGAGGATACATTTGTCTTCATAAGAGATGATTATCAAAGTCACTAAAAAACGTGGATTGAACCAAAAAAAATTCCACGACCCGATGAATGCGTCATTGCAAAGGGAATGCGATTCACATCAAAAAAGATGTTGCAACGGTCATCGAATGTATGTCTTGTAAAGGATATGAGGGAGTTTAAGGTTGATGACTCAAACGGATCGGTATGGAGGCTGATTTATAGCGACATACTCAAGGCTATCGGTGGTTGCTTCGGGGAATTGCTAAGCTGATGGTCCGTGGGAAATCACAAAATTTCACCGAAGCACACTTGTGATATGGGACAAAGTCGAGCGAGATCATTTTAATCTAGATATAAACATGATTGCTCATGTGTTACTTAAACACATCGAGGAAACTCCAAGGTAACTTATCTGACCGTTTACATTATATATCTCATAGCAATTAAACTATCATTGCTAAATGTTGTTTGTTTAAACTTATATAGGATGCCTATCAAAACTTGTATTGGCATGATTCACTCAAAATATGGTAAAATCATAAGCAAGAGAAAGGGATTTCTCGGGCGTAGACGTGTTTTTGAAACGATATTTGGAACTTGGGAATCCTCTTTTCAGGCGTTGCCGGGGTATATGGCGGCTTTACAACATGCTAATCCTGGCACTGTTGTACAGTGGCGGCTTTTAGAGGGCAGAATTTTCAACTTCTTTTGGGCATTCAAACCAAGTATTGATGGTTTTGCTCACTGCCGGAATGTGATATCGATAGATGAAACGCATGTATATGGCCGATATGACATTAAGCTCCTAATTGCAGTAGGTATGGATGCCAGTGGGTCAATATTCCCTCTTGCTTTCGCAATTGCCGCCAACGAGAGCAACGATGCATGGGGGATGTTCTTGACTCATCTACAAACTCATGTTATTAAGGGTCGTCAGGGCATATGTGTCCTATTGGATTGTCATAAAGGCATATTGCACAATATGCGTACTCTGGAAGGGTGGCAGCCTCCACATGCTTACCATCAATATTGCTTAAGGAACTTAAAGGCTAATTTGCAAACAAAGTTTGCAAATGGCACCGTAAACAAATTGATGTGGGGGGGCTGCGATGCGAAGATCAACTACGAAAATGGGCGCAAAAAATGGAGTCTTTAAAGGAAGTGAGTGAAGAGGCATATGTTTGGTTGATGAAATTAGAAGTTGAAAAATAGACTCTTTATGCTGATGGAAGAAGGAGATGGGGCATGCTCACAACGAACAGCTCAGAGTCTTTCAATGGACTCCTCAAATCTACTCGAGGACTACCTGTCACCGCAATGGTAAGACTAATTTTCAGGCAGGTCGTGGAGCGATTTGCGGATAGGACACGCGAAAAGAGCTATATTAGCCGACGACAACATGGATGCCAAAGCCCTATAAAAAGATGGAGCACCATAGAAGAAAGGCAGAGGTCACCAAATGACCGAGTATGACGTCGTTCAACGAGTGTATGAAGTTAGAACGGGTTATCGCGACGGCAAAGGAGGAAACAAACATATCGTTACTGAGCGTACACAATCATGCACTTGTGGTAAGTGGCAAACGTACCACATACCATGTTCTCATGCAGTCAAGTGCTTTGAGAGAATGACCAGAAATGTAATTGATTATGTGACGGAGGAATATAAGGTTGTAAAATACCTTAAAGCATATTCGGGCCAATTCCGTCCCCTTGGTGATCAAGCTTATTGGCCAGCCGCACCATTTTCTATGATTGCGAACAAGAACCATATCCATAAATTGGGAAAAAAATAATCTAACTCGTTATCACAATCAAATGGATGTTAGCGAAAAGACTTACTCTTGCAAGTGCTCGACATGTAAGCAATTTGGGCATGATAAGCGTTCATGTGGGCAAAACTCCCGTGGTGGCAGTACATCTAGAAATAGAAGAGTGTCTAGAACGACATCCAAACCCTTTATTCGGGCTTCAATAGCAGGCAGGTTCATGGAGTGAAGATGAGTCAGGAAACCATTTAACATTATTTGAGTATTGAAGATAATTTTAAATATTTTGTATTCTAATGTTAATTTCAGCAAGTCGCTGGGTAATGTCGAGAATTAGAGCAGGACGATCGTGGCTTCTCGATATTCACTGGTAGAAAATGTTTTCTAGTGAAATCGGGTTTGACCAAAAAATCAGTTAGAGATTTGTTTTCTAAGGGTTAGATGACAAGTGGGTCGTATGCGATCTCGAGAACTCGTATCTGTGAGTCCGTTTCGGAGTAATGACAAGTACAAATGCAACGAATAAGGAATAAGAATAACATAAAATGACCTCAAGAATGCCCCCGGACTATCTTCCATGAATCTCTCCATTAGTAATCTAGTGACAGTATTACAAAGTGGTGGGGGAAATCCCAAGTCTTGCCTGCCCCTCTTTTATCCTCAGCCTTTTGTTTATAAAGACCCGCACTAGGCTATCCTACCCTACAAGTCATGAGGACAAGACTATGCGGATGTCATCATGCCCACGTGCGTTATGGCGCTCTGACTGGAGTGGGTGGATGTGACGGGATTTCAAAAAAATGGGAGACAACTATAATATGTCCCCGAGTCATTGTGGTCTCTGGATATGCCAACTCACTTGGTGTCATCTTTTACCCAATACAGATAGTCCCCCACTTTTTGGGCCCTTTATTTCATGAGCCTAGGAAGTGCAAGAGTTCGCTCTTTCCCCAAAATTTTCATGGGAATCGAGGCATTACATCTTTTCCCTTGATCAGACGTTTCGTCAGGTCGGCATTTAATGCATCCAGTCACTCATTCGATGGCACTCTTTCAGAGATGCCGATTGACGCTTGACTGACTGGGAACGCCGTTTCGTTCCCCGAGGCTAATGATTACTTTCGCTGGCTATTTAAGCTGGTGATCACGCCCACATTTCCCATCCTTACTCTCACTCATCACCTTTGTGCAAGCCCAGCATTGTTACCTTCTAAACCTCCTCTTTCGCAATGTCTTCATCGTCCACATCTTCATTTTCATCTTTTGACCTTATCTTGCAAGCATGCGAGAGCAGATAGGGGTTACTTCGGCAGTTTTCATCTATCACCAACCTTTATCTTCTTCTGCCACTCGAATGATAGACTTGGGTTCCCTTGCATATGACATTATTCCCTCCAGTTTGAACTTTGAGAGGGAATTTCGTGCCAACCTTCAATTTAATTCTGTGAAAGGTAGTATTTCTTTGATTGATGACTCCACCATCCCCCAAGTTTGCATTGACTGCCAATCGGGGCCTAAGATTGACGTATTTCCACCCCCTGCTAGTGCTAGCATTACCCATCATAGCCCGAGTATGGCTTTGGTCTATACTTATCCATTTACTATCGGGTTCGACCTCCCGATCCATGAGGTTATCGAGGCCTTGTGTCATCAATATGGCATTTGTCCTGGGAAACTAGCTCCCAAACTTGGAGAGTAGTCTGTTGCCTGTAGTACCTGGCAAACCGGGCTAACCTCTCTTTCACTCTGGATCATCTGATCCACCTCTATCCCTCCCCCCCCTCCCCCGAGTACTTCGTGGGGGGATAATAAACCTTATTTTTTAGGCTCTCGAGGCCTCATTACCATTGTCGAGGACGATCACGACCGGGCATGGTGCAAATGGTTTGTGATGATATGTACCGACTGCCTTTATGACCCCATTCGCAGCCCTCTATCAGAGCAGTGGAACAACGCTCGTGAGTATCCGCTCAGAACCGAGAGGCCAACCGACAGAGAGCCTCCCTGCTTCTGAATCATGCCATCCTCTAGACTCGACACGATGTTTTGCAAGGCATCAAGAAGGGAAGGATTGATGTTTCTTCGGCTCTGATAGATGCGGAGGTAGAATTAGGCGCAACTTTCTTCCGCTCTGATAGATATAAAGGTGGATTTGGGCGTAGCTATGGCGGATATGAACGATTTTCATGATGAATGCCTTAGCTTTGTAAGTCTTGAGACACTAGACGTTGGTTCGGAGGCTTTATCTGGCATCCCTTTGGAAGATAACTACCTTTCGGTGTTGCGGTTTTTCAGGTTGTTTCTTAGTGGATACTTCACGTTGTTTCTTAGTGGATACTTTAGGGCCTGTGTCCCTTTTTTAATTTTTAGTTTTGAACTCTCGTGCTTTGTTTTTTGGAATTTTTTAGGCCTGCGTGCCCTTAAGCATTTTTGTATATAAGCTCTTTTTGCTCCCCGTTTAATGACGATCATAAGTTTGTTCTTTTCAGTCTTAACTTCCATGCTTTTATATGCGCTTTGTTTTTGCAACAATTGTGATCGTAAAATGACCTGTTGGCTTTTTATTTTGCACTTAACCGTTGAGGCGTGACCGCTATGCCCGTCTACCGAAACTATAGTAATACTCGAGTGTGTGTTGTTTAAGTTGAGGCATGATAACTGGTGTACGCCTATATTTTTGCGTTTTGTGTTTGAGGTCATCATTCCTAACCTAATTCGGGGATGTCACTTCCGGAAACACTTTCATGATATTGGGGATCTCATCATCCAATTCACAATGAAGGAGGGCCCTCAATTTTCAATACTGATGGGGAGGATGTCTCGACCCCATTTAATGGCACAATGGTTCATGGAACTTTCACACTCAGAGGCTCTATGGCCGTGTCGTGTGGTAGAAGAAATTTGCGGAGCCATATGGCTTCCGAGTCCGATTTTGCCCCGAACCTTTTCATAAATTTAAGCAAGGAAGGCCTTGTTAATAATAATCGAAAATAAGTGGAGATTTTTATTTCATTTCTGCGATTATGAGGGACGAATCGTCCTATTGGTACATAATTCCCTCCCGAGGTTTTCAAACAAATGACAGCAAAACGGGGACCAAGCAAGTGCAGCGATTGCCAGCAGTCCCAGTCTATTTGGAATCGTCTTCTGGGAGACCTCATTGAACACTTGGGCCCGTCCACCCCCCCTCCCCCCCACTGCGAGCCCCGATATTAGGGTGCAAAATTTTGAGGATGCGAGTGTCGGGGTACGAGCCGGTAAGATCTTAAATTGTGGCCTTGTAAACCACCTTGCCAAGAAAGGTCACAACTTATATATTTATCCGTCCCTCCGGGTGACGATGCGATCTCGACCTCAAGACCAGTCCCTGTATAGGAGAGAAAGCAAGTTAAACAACGATAAGGAGTATCGAAGCTCAAGAACATACCTCGGGTAGGAACACACTTTCAAAGATAGAATATTTCCAGGCGAGTGGCGTTCCAGTCGTTCTTCAACTCCCTTTCAAATTCGTTGTTGAACCGGCGAGTTACTCTTCAGCGATTTCTATGACCTGGCACAGACCTTCCAGCTAGTTCCGAGCTTTCCCCCGTAAGGGTCCTGGGTTCGTGTTGGGTGACCTATGAAGGGAACGTCACCACCGCACAGATCAGGTCATCACCGAGAATATGGTCTTAGTCTTCGAGCCGTTAGAGCTAGGGCCACCATCTTGATTATGTCATTATTGAGTTATTAATTCTATCTTTAACTCTTTTTTTCGTAGAAAAAGGCGACGGGAAAAATGCCAACTCAGGATGAGCTATTCCTAAGGACCCACATAGAAAAGAAGAAGTTAGAATCGGATCCAATCAAATGGGTCGAGAACAGTTGATAATTTTATTATTGGCCAAACCCATCCGAACTCTTTTTGGTCGTCCACTTTTTCACTTGAGCACCTAAAGTGGCCTTTGTTCCATTTAGACAAAAAGGTCATTCCTATTCCACTTAGACACTTTTTGCACCGTTATCGAGCAAAACCAACACCAAAGGGGCGCCACCTCATTGCACATCCAACCACCCCAAAAGCCCCAATTTTAATAGTCAAAACTCCACGAATTTATAAATTAGTGAATTTACAATTAAAATGAGTTGGGACAATTTAATTGAGAACACAATTTAAATGAGTTAATTTAATTGGCCACTTAATCCACGTAGGAGACGATTGGTGTTGGTTTTGCTCCGAAATATAAAAAGTGTCATGGAATAGAATGGCCCACCCGAATTTTATTTAGTAAGTGACGATCACAAATTTTGTCGATGGGTTTGGCCTTTATTATTTAAGTAATTATATATGTCTAAATATGATATATTCATTATATACTAACTTTCATTTTTAAAGATACATAATCAATTTAGGCAACAAGTGGAGCAATACAACCAAACTTAGCCTGAAGGCCAGCCGAGCCGTCCTCCACCAATAGTAGAGATAGGATTTTGGTGTAAAGCAGTTGGGGGAGTACAAAAGGGTAGAGCGTATGCTCAAGGCCTAAGGAACAACTTAAGTCTCATTAAGTCAGGATTGCGAGGTGAAGGGTCTTATCGACAGGCTGAGGGAGTTGATGGTGTTCATGATGGTGTTCATGTCGCAACTATGGCACAACAAATCGAACAACTTAATTAGAAATTAGCTCAGACCGAGGCAGAAAGAGTTGAGGAAAGTAGGGCAATGAAAGTGAACCTCGAATCGCTCCAGGCACAAGTTAAAAGCCATATTGCATGTGGATGATTTGGTGTGCCCCCTTCTTCCCCGATCTCCGAACCAGAAGATGATGAGGACGGTGAATTCGTAGCCCGAACAATGGATGAAGAGATGCCTTAGTTTGGATTTCATAATGGACTTATTTAAAAGGCTTAATGCATTATAAAACTTGTCTTTTTTCCATTTTAAAACTATGTCAACTAAATGTTGTTTCTGGAATCATTTGTGTGTATTTCAAACACAATCCAACTTACATACATATGGTGAGATTTTTTTTTTTTTTTTTTTAGCCTTTAGATCGTATTTACGTGTTATGTATTTAATGATAGTGTTTGATTGTTAGCAAATGGTGAATTCAATAATGCGCAAGAGAATATTTTGGGACACATTTACATTAAATTTTAAGGTCGGAATGATTTGGAAGCTCAAGGCAACGAGCAAGCTCAGATTGTATTACGTTAGATTTTACATTAAATACATTCCACGTAAGATGCGATTGACATTCACGCGCAAGATTGAAAAAATTGAAACTCACCATATATGCTATGTAAGTGGGACTGTGTTTGATAGACACTCTTGAGGCCAGGTTCAGGGGTTCAATAGGAACAACACTTAGTTGAGGTGTCAAAATGGAAAAAAGGGACAAGTTTAGGGGGTTGCATATGCATTAAGCCTATTTAAAACTATGTAGAACTAGTTAATGGTACTCTTGGTGGAATCATTTGAATAAAATGTCTTTTTAGATCGTAATGTGTTTAGATATATTGTTACTTAGGGTGATTTTATGTGTTGTAGCTCTTTTATAATTGAAATTTATATGCTATTTCTTTTTAAATATATTTTTGTATAATTTCCAGAAAATCGAAGGACTGCGTTGTTTTTCTAAAAAAAATAATTATAAATTAAATATATAACCAACGCAGTCCGTCGTTTTTTAATAAAATTTATATTATTTTTTTAAATATAAAATATTGAAGGAAATAAATAAATAAATAAATAAATAAATAAATAAATAAATAAGTAAATAAAATAGGAAATCGACATTGTCCGTCGGTTTTCGAAAAGCGACGTAATGTAAACCGACGGACCGTGTTGCGTCGATTTTAAAACCGACGGGGGCCGTTAGTTTTGGCCGTTGGTTTTTTGCTATTGTTTAGTAGTGTCAATTATACCTTAGAACGCTATATTACTTATTGTTATTTTAACTCATCCCAAGTTTCAGTTGAGGATCGGTATAATAATTTTGAAAGGAAACAATCAAGTAAATATTTAGTTGAAAAATTAATATTGGTAATTAAAATTTATATAAAACATAATTTTGCATTGTATAAGAATTACAATATAGAATAGTCAAAGTGATCTTATACTAATCTTCGATACAAGTTTTTGCTCAAGTCTTTATAATTAAGAGCACTTCTCCTAAACTTTAAATGGAACGTAAAACTGCCTCATTTCGAATAGTTCAAGGGCAAAATTGGCTCATTTTCCCTTGGTTTGAGTATCCGTTAGTAAGAAGGGTATTTTTGAGCTATTTTATTAGTTGAAGGGCATTTTTGAGTCAAAACAGTAACTGCGAGGGCATTTTTTGAGCTCAAAACGTAATGGAGAACAAAATTGATTTATTTCAAATAGATCAGAGGTATTTTTAACCCTTTTCCATTTTTATGACATTATTATCTTTTTCCCAATTTTATATGTTAGCGTCTTTGATCATCAGGCCCAAATTTATTACAGGCTCTAATCGTGGCATGAAATAAATGCGTAAAGACAAATATATATATCTTTCGCTACAAAATAGTACACAGATCGTAATCACCTCTATCACAAAAAAAAAAAAAAAAAATCTTCCTAGCTGATATGACAATATTTACCACTACAACCATAAAAATGTATCAAAGTAAAATGGTACGCCTAATTTGAAATGATATGAGTATTTCTTACAAGATAAACGAAGAGAACATATAGTAAATGAAAATTAAGATTAATTTACCACTTGAACAAAAAACATCTCTTGGTGTCAATGAACCATCAGATTAAGAATCCACTGGCATCCAAAAAGGGGAGTGAGTAAAATATTTGGTGGTAACACGGATACAAGTTTTTTCATAGGGGTGTGGATGGCGCCTAAATGGCACCTTTTTGTGCCAAAAATATCCAAAGGGGTTTGTGGGATCTGTAATAAACCAAAAGAGACTAACCGTGCAGCCCTACACGATTTACCCTCAATTTATTAACGTCCACAATTTCCAAATAATAGGGTGTCTATGATTGCACAAGTATCCAAATAGTAGGGTGTCTATGATTGCACAACTATCCATGTAAGTGTAAACATAGTCTATTCAATTGCACAATTTTTCGAATATGATAAAGAAAATTAGGAAGAACAGATGTTACGGGTTAGAAAATGACATCAAAAGCTTCCACTCGATCATCAATAGCAGTGGGGTTCACGGTGGAAAGATGCCTCTAGTAACCATTTAACATTATTCAAATATTTCGAAATAATTTTTCACATTTTGTATTTCAATGTTAATTACACTGTAGAAAACTTTTTCAATTTCGTTGCCTCTTTTATAGATTGGCAATACGAGAATATCGATAATTCTTGAGAATAAAGCACGAGGGCCATGGCTTCTCAACATACACTGGTAGAAAACTTTTTTCAATTTCGTTTTTCTTGAAGAGCATGAAGACTTATCGACCTCTTTTATAGATTGTACCAATTCTTCCAAAGCAATACGAGTTGTAAAAAATTTATTTATATTATTAAAAAAAGAGGATAGTTTGCGAGCAAGTGGCTTAAGTATAATTTTTTAGGACAAAAAACCAATTCTAATAACTAATTTTTAAAAAATCCAAGTGGCATCTCAAATAGAAGGCAGGTGTTATATATTTAATTTGGACAAAACTAACTACCTTTGTAATTAATATAACTTTTGAATTTTAAAATTTTGAATTTGATTTAAATTTCACTGGAATAATTTTAAATTGAATTGTGGTAACTGGTAACAAAGGCATAATCCAAGGCACGTTCGACTCTTTTTTTTTTTTGGAGGTTTTCAATTGAATAGCCATTCACATTTCAAAAAGAACAACTATATTTTATTCTTTAAATAGAAGGGAGTGCAGCCTAGGATTATTACAAGTGGTTATGTTAATTTATTTATATATTCATCTGAATTGACATATAAAAAAAATAAAAACTTACATTTGGGTCATCACAATTCACAGCTTTACATACATTTATGGTGAAAATTTGTTGAAAGGATAGAACATCTATTATTTTAAAAAATAAAACAAAAAAAGAAAAAGATAAGGAAGAAAAAGACCAAAAGAAATTAACCCAAACCAACCCCCTCACCCAAAGTTCCCTAACTTTCCATTTCCCTAACTTCCCAATCATCTTTATCTCTTATAGTTCCACTGTTTCTGTTTTCATGTACTAACATAAGGAATAGGGTCGAGATACAAGATATGTAAATGAAGTTAAAAGTTACGCAAAAATAATTTTGGAAGGTATGTATTGTGTTATTACTTGAATTTTTATTTATATCTTACTCTGTTTCATTCAATTGAATTTTCAGTTCTGAAATTCTCTTTTGCATAGATCAAATTCTACTGCATGAAGATCAGTATATGTTGCCATTTTCATTGATAAGGCAAACTTATCTTTTAACGAGGGAAGTCTAGATTTATTCACTTAAGCTGCCACCATATTTAATTTGAGTTTTATGTATGTGTTGTTTTGTTGCAAGTATCATGGAAGCAATTAGATAGATTTAAGTTGAACTATAAAATTATTTACATATCTAGATAATACTATTTTTTTTTTATAGATTTAAGTTGAACTATATAAAATATTGAATTGAAAGAAAAAAAACGTTGATGTTGTTAGTTTGATTTGAAATAAAAGTGTTGTTATGCTCTGATCAATCTTATCTTTGTGATAAAACATACTTTCAACTGACAAATTAAATTTTTGAACTTGAATGATATAGAAATGCTATATAATAGGAAGAAACTAGAACCACAGCTCTTCTCCCAATTTAATAAATATATACATAGATATAAACCCAAATCTTCTATAAACTAAAAAACTTTATTAATACGAAACTCTTGCTACTTAGATTTGGTTGTAATTGTTTATGTTTATGTTCGTTTCATCTCTCTCTCTCTCTCTCTCTCTCTCTCTCGCAATTTTAAAAAGTTTTTTGTTTGCAGGAATAATCTCAGCACGTATATTAATGATCTATGTATTATTAAAAAGAGGATAGATTGTGACAAGTGGCTTAAGTAGATTCTGACACGTGTATAATTTTAGGACAAAAAGCCAATTCTAATAACTAATTTTTTAAAAATTCAAGTGGCATCTCAAGTAGAAGGCAAATGTTATATGTTTGGACGAAGCTAACTACCTTTGTAAATAATATAACTTTTGAATTTTAAAATTTTGATTTGATTTAAATTTCACTAGAACAATTTTAAATTGAATTGTGATAACTAGCAACCGTGCATAATCCAAAGCACGTTGGACTCTCTCTTTTGGAGATTTTCAGGTGAATAACCATTCACATTTCAATAAGAACAACTATATTTTATTCTTTAAATAGAAGGGAGTGTGGCCTAGGATTATTACAAGTGGTTATGTTAATTTATTTATTTATTCATTTGAATTGGCATATAAAAAATTATAAAAACTTACGTTTGGGTCATCACAATTCACAACTTTACATACATTTATGGTGAAAATTTGTTGAAAGGATAGAACATCTGTTATTTTAAAAATAAAACTAAAAAAGAAAAGGATAAGGAAGAAAAAAGACCAAAAGAAATTAACCCAAACCAACCCCTCACCCACGTATCCCTAACTTCCCATTTCCCTAACTTTCCAATCACCTTTATCGCTTATAGTTCCACTATTTCTATTTTCATGTACTAAAATAAGGAATAGGGTCGAGATACAAGATATGTAAACCATGTTAAAAGTTACGCAGAAATAATTTTGGAAGGTATGTATTGTGTTATTACTTTAATTTTTCTTTATATCTTTTTCTATTTCATTCAATTGAATTTTCAGTTCTGAAATTCTATTTTGCATAGATCAAATTCTACAGCATGAAGATCAGCATATGTTGCCATTTTCATTGATAAGGCAGACTTATCTTTTATCAGGGAAGTCTAGATTTATTCACTTAAGTTGCCACCATATATAATTTGAGTTTTATGTATGTGTTGTTTTGTTGCAGGTATCATGGAAGCAATTACTTTAAACCAAAAATAGAAAATTACATCAAAAGCTAGATAAAAGCTCACGATGTACCTATAATGAAAGTTCTTTGCATATAAATTATTTACATATCTAGATAATACGATCTTTGTTGATAGATTTAAGTTGAACTATAAAATATCTTGAATTGAAAGGAGAAAAAAAAAAGTTGATGCTGTTAGTTTGATTTGAAATAAAGGTGTTATTGTGCTCTAATCAATCTTATCTTTTGTGATAAAACTTACTTTGAGCTGACAAATTAAATTTTTGAACTGGAATGATATAGAAATGCTATATAATAGGAAGAAAATAGAACCGCAGCGCTCCTCCCAATTTAATAAAATAAAAACATAGATATAAAACCAAATCTTCTATAAACTAAAATACTTTGTTACTACTAGACTCTTGCTACTTAGATTTGGTTGTAATTGTTTATGTTCATGTAGGTTTCATGTCTTTTTTTTTTTTCGATTTTAAAAAGTTCTTTGTTTCCAGGAATAATCTCAGCATGTATATTAATGATCTATATATTATTAAAAAGAGGATAGTTTGCCATTGGATTGTGACAAGTGGCTTAAGTAGATCTTGAAATGTGTATAACTTTAGGATAATAAACCAATTCTAATAACTTATTTTTAAAAAATCCAAGTGGCATCTCAAATAGAAGGCAAGTGTTATATATCTGGACAAAGCTAACTACCTTTGAAATTAATATAACTTTTGAATCTTAAAATTTTGAATTTGATTTAAATTTCGCTGGAATAATTTTAAATTGAATTGTGATAACTTGTAACCGATAACCATGCATAATCCAAGGCATGTTGGACTCTCTTTTTTGGAGGTTTTCAGGTGAATAACCATTCACATTTCAATAAGAACAACTATATTTTATTCTTTAAATAGAAAGGAGTGTGGCCTAGGATTATTACAAGCAGTTATGTTAATTTATTTATTTATTCATTTGAATTGGCATATAAAAATATATAAAAACTTACGTTTGGGTCATCACGATTCACAACTTTACATGATGGTGAAAATTTGTTGCAAGGATAGCACATCTGTTATTTTAAAAAATAAAATAAAAAAAGAAAAGGATAAGGAAGAAAAAGACCAAAAGAAATTAACCTAAACCAACCCCCTCACCCACGTATACCTAACTTCCCATTGCCCTAACTTCCCAATCACCTTTATCGCTTACAGTTCTACAGTTTCTGTTTTCATGTACCAAAATAAGGAATAGGGTCGAGATACAAGATATGCAAACCATGTTAAAAGTTACGCAGAAATAATTTTGGAAGGTATGTATTTTGTTATTACTTTAATTTTTCTTTATATCTTTTTCTGTTTCATTCAATTGAATTTTTAGTTCTGAAATTCTCTTTTGCATAGATCAAATTCTACGTTATGCATGAAGATCGATATGTTGCCATTTTCATTGATAAGGCAGACTTATCTTTTAACAGGGAAGTCTAGATTTATTCACTTAAGTTGCCACCATATATAATTTGAGTTTTATGTATGTGTTGTTTTGTTCCAAGTATCATGGAAGCAATTACCTTAAACCAAAAATAGAAAATTACATCAAAAGCTAGATAAAAGTTCACGATGTACCTATACTGAAAGTTCTTTGCATATGAATTATTTACATATCTAGATAATATGATCTTTGTTGATAGATTTAAGTTGAGCTATAAAATATATTGAATTGAAAGAGGAAAAAAAAAAAGTCGACGTTGTTAGTTTGATTTAAAATAAAAGTGCTATTATGCTCTAATCAATCTTATCTTTGTGATAAAACATACTTTGAGCTGACAAATTAAATTTTTGAACTTGAATGATATAGAAATGCTATATAATAGGAAGAAACTAGAACAACAACTCTCCTACCAATTTAAAAAATATAAACATAGATATAAACCCAAATCGTCTATAAACTAAAATACTTTGTTAATACTAGACTCTTGCTACTTCTATTTGGTTTAATACTAGTTCTTGCTACGTTAATGTTGGTTTAATTCTCTCTCTCTCTCTCTGTTTTTTTTTTTTTTTTTTTTTTTCGATTTAAAAAAGTTTTTTGTTTGCAGGAATAAACTCAGCACATATATTAATGATCTATATACCATATTATTAAAAAGAGGATAGTTTGCCGTTGGATTGTGACAAGAGGCTTAAGTAGATCTTGAGACGTGTATAGTTTTAGGACAAAAAACAAATTCTAATAACTAATTTTTAAAAAATCCAAGTGGCATCTCAAATAGAAGGCAAGTGTTATATATCTGGACAAAGCAGTTACCTTTGAAATTAATATAACTTTTGAATCTTAGAATTTTGAATTTGATTTAAATTTCACTGGAATAATTTTAAATTGAATTGTGGTAAGTGGTAATCGTGCATAATCCAAGGCACGTTGGACTCTCTTTTTTGGAGGTTTATAGGTGAATAACCATTCACATTTCAATAAGATCAACTATATTTTATTCTTTAAATAGAAGGAAGTGTGGCCTAGGATTATTGCAAGTAGTTATGTTAAGTTATTTATTTATCCATTTGAATTGGCATATAAAAAAATATAAAAACTTACGTTTGCGTCATCACGATTCACAACTTTACATGATGGTAAAAATTTGTTGAAAGGATAGCACATCTATTATTTAAAAAAAAAAAAAGGATAAGAAAGAAAAAGACCAAAAGAAATTAACCTAACCCAACCCCCTCACCCACGTATCCCTAACTTCCCATTGTCCTAACTTCCCAATCACCTTTATCGCTTATAGTTCAACGGTTTCTGTTTTCATGTACTAGAATAAGGAATAGGGTCGAGATACGAGATATGTAAACCATGTTAAAGGTTATGTAGAAATAATTTTGGAAGGTATTTATTGTGTTATTACTTTAATTTTTCTTTATATCCTTTTCTGTTTCATTCAATTGAATATTCAGTTATGAAATTCTCTTTTGCATAGATCAAATCCTACAGCATGAAGATCAGTATATGTTGCCATTTTCATTGATAAGGCGGACTTATCTTTTAACAGGGAAGTCTTGATTTATTCACATAAGTTGCCACCATATATAATTTGAGTTTTATGTATGTGTTGTTTTGTTGCAGGTATATCATGGAAGCAATTATCTTAAATCAAAAATAGAAAATTATATCAGAAGCTAGATAAAAGTTCACAATGTACCTATACTGAAAGTTTTTTGCACATAAATTATTTACATATCTAGATAATAATATACTTTTTGATAGATTTAAGTTGAACAATAAATATATTGAATTGAAAGAAAACAAAAAAGTTGATGTTGTTAGTTTGATTTGAAATAAAAGTGTTGTTATGCTCTAATCAATCTTCTCTTTGTGATAAAACTTACTTTGAGCTGACAAATTAAATTTTTGAACTTGAATGATATAGAAATGCTATATAATAGGAAGAAACTAGAACGCAGCTCTCCTCCCAATTTAATAAAATATAAACATATATATAAGCCCAGATCTTCTATAAACTAAAATACTTTGTTAATACTAGACCCTTGATACTTCATTAAACTAAAATACTTCCTTAATACTGGACTCTTGCTACTTAGATTTGGTTGTAATTGTTTATGTTTATGTTGGTTTCATGTCTCTCTCTCTCTGTTTGTTTGTTTGTTTTTTTTTTTTTTTTGTGCTATTTAAAAAGTTTTTTGTTTGCAGGAATAATCTCAGCACATATATTAATTATAGCGGGTCGTGTTTTTTTTACTCGATTCGTATTTACACTTGCCTCATTTAAAAAAGAAAGCGTTCTGGGAAAGTACGGTTGTCAATCGTACCGGGAAAAAGAAATAAATAAATTTCTACGTGGATGGTATTCTAAATGGACGTTGTTTTAGAGTCGCCACCTAACTTATAGGTAAGTTAGGAAAACTAGTTCGAAAGGGTTCATTTAAAACGGTTAGATTTTCAAAGAAACCAATCCATATACCAAAGTATGGGTAAGGGTTTTGGTGATCCCTCGGGGAAGGTGTTAAGCACTCCGGTATTAAGGATCCGTAAAATACGGTTGACTTACGGGTTCTAATAGTATGCCTTGTAGATATACATTGCTTTTGATAAAAAACTGCTTTTGTTTTAGATTCTCATAAAAAAAAAGTTTAATCATTCATGCAAAATACAACACTTTCAAGAAATAAAAGTTGTAAAATTTTGCTCAAAATTGGGCGTTTTGGGTTTCGGACTAGAACACCTAGGTTAAAACCCGAAGGCATTAACCTAAGTAGAATACTACGTAAGCCCACCCGATTTTAGAAAAGGTTTTTAAGTTTTATAAAATCATTTTTTGGCATACTATTATTATCCATCTTTTAGTAATATTTTATATTTTTTAGATTTCTATCCTTTTAGTCCAAATTATCCCAAAAATAGTCCAAGTCTAATTTTTGTCCAAATATCTATATGCACGGTCCATGATCATTTTTGGTCTCAAATGTCCAAAAAATTGGTCAAGTCGTTTTTGTCCAAAATCATGATTTGTCGTTTTTGTCCAAAATCATGATTTACATTTAAAGAATTCCATTTTCATCCATAAGCCAGTTTTAGTCTCAAAAATCATTTGCACGTTGACCTTTATCAAAAATTAATTTTATAACTTAAAAATGGTTTTTGGCAACTCTAAATTCATGACAATTCCTAAAGAGTTCCAATAAATAAAATAGGTGCTCAAACTTGAAATATAAAATTCGTAAGTAAAGAGATAAGGAATTGGGCTGACTAAGCCCAATAAGAATGTGTTATGCATTTGGGGGTAACTTCGGGTCCAAGTTGGTAGACTCAATCTAGGAAAGTTAGTGGGCCTCGTTGAGGCCCACCAACAGGTTTGGGTGGACATGGATGCAAATGGGCATACATGATACTAGTACATGTTCATAAAACAGACTAAGCAAAAAAAAAAAAAAAATTAAAGGAGCTATGATAATTATTACAATGCCAAAAACGAATTATAATTTTATCGGGCTAGGCCATATATAATCAACAGATAACAAAATAGGTCCAAAACAGTAACAGTAATTATCCAAGTGTAGGAACGAGTGACAGGCCCAGTCCCACGCCCAAAACCATTCTTCTTTTCAATTTTTTTTAAGTGTCAAAGTTGTGGTATACACAATATACCACTGATATACTACTTGATTTTCTTTCTTAAATTTCTAAGTGTCAAGACTCTAGTATACAGGATATACCACTAGTATACTACTAAAATATGATGAGCAAAACCTTTTAAAGGTTATACTCTCCATATACACTTGATATACACTACACATTCAGTTAACCTTGACTCTAAACACCATATTTAGGTCATGTATAGGCCATAGATTCCCCCATAAATCCACACAATTTCAAATTCAAGTTTTTGGCCACGATCAAAGATTAAACAATCAAGCACGGATGCTGAGAGCTAGTTATCACAGAAACAAAAATGCCACAGAGTAATTCATCAAACACAAGGTGAATAAAACACACAGCTTTTGGCAATGCAAGGATAACTAAGGCAAGGCACAACAAGTGTTTACGACTCAGAAGATAGCAATGGCACAATTAGGAAGAGCATGACAGGTTTAACATGAATGTAGGATTAAACAGAATCTAACCATGGTGTAATGAATAGTCAGGACATGATCAACAAGTCCTTAAGAGGGTGAAGCTAACATAGGGGCAAACATAGTTCAAACGATAGTCATAGCAAATCACAAATGATAGGAGGCTTATATGAGAGCAATTAGAGATCCAAAGAGTCCTAAACTGTGGCCATAATGAATTCATGGTATTGTCCTAGGCTCAAAATACCCTACTAAACATGTCATGGTCACAAGCAAGCAGGCAGAGGTGGGAAACCATGTATATAGGCCACAGAAATTCACAAACCAGTTATAGAGGCAGGTATAAGTAAGCAGGTGCTACATTTGTTTTTGTAAAAATAGTTTGATTTCAGTCTTAGCATGGCATTGAGTGTCAAAGTTCAGAACCAAACATTGCATGATCAAAGAGGGCATGACACATTTTTTAGATGATAAAACAAGTAGTGTTGATAGTGGAAGGGCAAGGAAATGAAACAGTACTAGATTGAGGTAAAGGAGACAGAATCCAGGCCAAGGGCCATACTCATACTTTTGTTTTTAAAACTTTCTAGGAGGAATTCAGCAATCAAAAAAAGATAGAGTAATGAATTAGCCAATCATGAGTTCATTTTAGTTAGCAAGAAACTGAATCAGTGCCAGGAACAATTTTTAAACTAGTCTGTACTTATCCAGGGGTCATAGCAGCAAGTAATAGGTCCAAAGTCATTTTCAGGTTTGTTTTAGTTTAAACAGGTCAAGGTATCAAGTAATGCAAGCCACAAGTTCATCAATACTCCCAAATTTTCAAGTTTAGTCAAGGTTTAGCATGATCACAGAATGGTCTCAACAAGTCACAAAAATCATCTCAACACATAGTGAGTCTTAAGGGGGCACCTAACAGAGTCTCAAAATATGATCTAACTGATCTGATTCCTAGAACTACACAAATAGGCTAAAAACACAGATAGAAAGCCAAATAGGATCCAACAGGCCATAACAAAAGGGAAAAAGGAGCATGGTACTATTTTAGGTCTTTCAACAATGTATCAGACATGGTTCAGCTTCAAACAAGCAAATAGGGAATAAGAATAGACATGAGGCAATCTCAGATTTTACAAATGGACAGCAAAGGGAGGGATATCACAAAACAAGGACCAAACCTAGTCTTCTTAAAGCAGTTTTTAGTCTTGTTTTAATCTTCATAGATTTAGTCTTTAGATGATCATGTTAAACAAGAAGAACTAAACAAACTGTAAGGAATACCAATATAAAGAAAGCACAAGTCACACAAGACAAGTAACTTGGACACTAAAAAGAAGTAGAGCACAGGAATATACCAGGCATTCAGAGGCAAAGCAAAACAATCACCTATTGGCCAATCCCTAGAACCTCTTGCTCCAATTTTAAAACAAGCAAACAGGTTCTATAACTCTCATATCTTATATCACTATTACCAGTTCTCAAAACAAGATCAATAAATGCACACAGGGCTCAGGACATTTTAAAAAAATCTTCATGAATTAGCAAGACAAGTTACAAGTTACTCAAATTCTCATTTTAACTAGTTATTCAACTTGGATGGTCTTAGAAAACACTAAACAGGTCCAGGGAAAAGCTTTTTTTTTTTTTTTTAGCTTTTCAAACACTTAACAAAGCTTCAGAGGTAGTAAAACAGTACAAACCAGAACAAAGCAGTCATAGGGCACACAAGTTCTTCTTTTATGTCTTTTTAAGGTCATTTAGCAAATAGGAAATTCAGATCTATTTTAGAGACTCCCAGAGTTAGCAAGATTCTCTATTTCCATAGCAACATCCAAAGTAAAAACAATTAGTTTTTAGGAAAAATCTTCAACAAACCAGTTGTAAAAGAGTGTGAAAGCCAGTTTTACAAATCTCCTGAATAGATTTTCAAGGGCAATGGTCTAAAACTAAGGTAACAAGTTCAACATGGATATGACAAACAAATAAATGCCTCAATCCTTCTCTATTTGAAGATAGACAAAGTACAGAATCACACAGGACATATTTCAAGTTTTAAAATCATTTTTTAAGTTTAAAACAGTAGTTAAAGGATGCTTCAAGACCCGAACATACGTTAGGCTCCCACCTTAATCTTAAAACCAACAGGAGACTCAGAGAAATACACAAATAAGCCTAAGCAGCAAACACCCGATACTCAAAATTCATTTTTCAACCAGTTTTACACTCTCAGATTCTTAAGTTATTTCTAAACACCTCATTCCATCTTTAAAGCAAACTTTAACTATTATTAATAAGTAGGAGAGAAAACAATTCCACTTTAACTGCAAAAACAGTTTTAAGCTAAGATGATCAACCTCCAGGTACCAAAATAGCCTCAATAAAAAACAAAAGACCTTATAACTTAAGGAAAAAATGACAACATAACAATAAATAAGAGAAAAATACCTCCATAACCTTTAACACAACACTAAGCTCCACATAAAATCATATGGCAGGTCTATATCTCAAAAATCCAATGTAACAGTAAACTATACTAGAACAGACCCTTCTTTACATCTTTTAACCATTTTAGAACACCAATAGCATCTAAAAACACCCTAAACTACATAATATCATCATTATAACATAGATAAGCTATTCAATAATTAATAATACAGAAAAATACCAAATATAATCCAAACTTCAATAAACAGATTTCTACACATAAAGACGACTCAAAATAGAGTAAATAAGGTGGAATAGGAGTATTATCTTTTTGAAGGGCAACCTAAAGATCAAAAGGGAGGAATTGGATCATGTAACGACCTGTTTGGTCGTTATAGTCTTTTTGGCATTTTCGCCCATTCCCGAGCATTGATTAGCTCACTTTAGACCTGAAGGGACCGTTGGCATGCTTTTTGAGGTGTCTAGACCGGATTCGGGCAACTTTTGTGAAATATAGACCTAAAGCACAAAATGATTGACCCAAAGTTGACTTTTGGGTAAATGAACCTTTTTTGAAATTCTGTCAATTTCGAGAGGTATATATGGTCATTTAGAACTTCTGTGTGTATTTGGTTCGGCTCCCAATGCACTCGAATGCATTTTGGGACTTGGGTTGGGAAATTGGAATTAGTCATCGAGCGTTGATTCGGTCAACGAGACCTCCGTTGGTAATTTCGAGGCCACGAATGCGTTTGTAGGGTATTTTTGTATGGGTCTATCTGTATGGGTTGTGAATAGATGGCCTCAGGAATGGGCCGGGGTTTCGATTGAAGACTTAAAAAAATCGGGGGATTCTGGTACCTAATGCCCGCAACGGCGGCACCAGTACCGTCCCAGCGGCATCGCTGTTGAGGTTTATTTGCCGCTAGGGCAGCCACCTATATTTTTGGCCAGACTGTTGTGGCGGCAATAAGGGCGCTATAGCGGCGCATTTTAAAAAAAAAAAAAAAAAAAAAACTTGCCGCTACTATCATGGCAATGACAGGTCAGGTAATTTCATTAACTGTGATTTAAATAAGCCTTAGACCCTCATTATTTTTCATTTTGAAATTAGAGCTTTGGGCAACAGTTCTTGGAGATATTTTGAAGACATTCTTGGAGGTAAATCTTGCCTAATCTTTTACTCTTCCTTAATCACTATCATCTTAGATTTTTCCCTTCCCCTTAACAATCCCTTAGTGATGGAATTTGAAGGAGGATTTTGACGAATTTTCCCTTAGGCTCATGTATGAGGAAATTGATGATGTTTATGTTAGATTTTGACTAATCCAAGCTTATTAATCATATATCTTTCACTTTTAGCGTTGAATTTCGGAATCAAAGATTTAGGGTTTATACCCAATTTGGGGGCTTGAAATCAGAAATTGGGCTAATCTTTGAGTTAAATCAACAATTAGTGGTTGGGTTATGATCACCTAGTACTTAATTTGGTATTTTTCTTCTGAATTTTTTGTTTTGCCCTTGCGGGCCCGTTTTTCCAGTTTCTAGGGCTAGAATTTACCTAATTTGAATAGTAATAATATTAGTATCATTCTTCATGATTTCTAATCTAGAATTCTATTATTCTTAGACTATTTTGGTTATGAGGTTCAGCAGAACTGCAAGGCAAAGGAGTGAGTTGTTGGTGTTGCGGTTCGGCCATCCAAGTAGGTTATGGCTTACTCTTGGTGAGACTTCACATGATGAGACACATATTTAGATTATATTATCAAAGATAGCATGTGAACCTTCGGGTATGAAGTCGGGTTGGATATTACCTTATGTTGGGCCCTATTGTGTGTTGGGACTAGCCACCCCATTACGTGTGCTTTGATTGTTCCATTGTGCCGGTTTGATGCCATGAGTGGTTGGTAGATATTGGATTCTGTTTTATCATTTTGATTGTGATATAATTGGCATGCCGCCATTGGTATTTATATTTAGATATGTTGTTGGCGTACCCTTTGTTGGTACTTGTGATTCGGTTATATTATTAGAATACCCACTGTTGGAACCTGTGATTGTTTATATTATTGGTATACCCACTATCGGTATTTATGATTAGGATATATTGATGGTGCACCACTGTTGGTATTTGTGATATTGATCATGATTATTGATGTGATTCATGCATTGCACGCACTCTCATTTTCATGATACATTATTGAGATATTGATGATATTTGATGAATACTTAATGAGTTGGACTCAGTTTTACTTGAGTGACGTGAGATGGTCGTTGTTTATCTCGGAATCGTTGACTGAGTGAAATTTATATTTGATAAACTCTTTTACTTGAGTGACGTGAGATGGCCGATATTCGATGATCAATTTCGGAATCGCTGTTGCATGGCTGATATTCAATGTTAGTTCCAGAATCGTTGTTAGTGCATGGATGCCGCAGGTCCCCCAGGGTGGTGCCGATGAGAACCCCCCGTGGGCAAAGATCCGGGGTACCGTCTGCTGTTGGGCAAAGATCTAGGATGGGTAGCACTTAGACTTCGCGAGTCACGCTGTGTTGTGCTACCGAGACGTCGATGTTTCCGTCCGGAGTACATGTGTACATCGCATTTGCATGGCATTACATTGCATTCATACCATTATTGTATTGCATTGCATTATGATTGATTGGGATGCTTGGTGATTGCATTGTGATGTTTGATTGGATCGGACTTATATATTTGTTTTATTCCACTGCTTAATTTCATTCTTTTATGCATTTATTCATTGTTGGGTTGAGAGTTCACTTACCGAGGTGAAAAGGTAAGTGCCCGCACGACTTAGGCAAATTAGGTCGTGACAGATCACAACTTCGACACCAACACCCAAGAATCTTAAAAAAAAAAAAAAAACAGCGCTTGTTTTTGGATTTCTAGTATAGCATAGGTATTATGAGAATAATATAAGTATAGTATTGTATTGTATTGTATTTATAGTATTTTTTATTGTAATGGTAATATGTGTATCAACAGTAGAGTTTATGATTAAGCAATGAGGAAAATCAAAACCCTAGCCGTCTATAATAGAATTTTGGATAAAAAATCAGACACCTTAAAATGTCACAATCCTGTTCTATTTATAGAATGATAATCTCAACCCTGGGACAAAAATGACCAAAATCAAATCCCCCCCCCCCTCCCCCCCCAAAAAAAAAAATTCCACAAACAAATTCGAATTTTAGTCAAGGACAAACAGATTTTCAACAAATTTCTACCAATTGTACCTTATCCAACAAAATTTTCACACAAATTCTATAATTCAACTAAGAATCTAACTAATTGCACCCGAAGAATGCAAATAAAAATAAGAAAATACTAGGATAGTACGCCTCATCATCAAATAACAAATTTATTACATTCCAACGGCACAAAATCGTACAACAAGATAAAATCCCCAAAAATGGTACTCCAATTAAAAGAATCCTTTGGGAAATTACCCTAAGTCCATCATTTAATGTACATAGCGTAAATGTTGGCTAAGGGCTCAAAGCCCTGCCCATAGCAACTATGCACATGAGAAACTCGAGCAACATCCCCAAAATAATTCAAGTTCTAGACCAACTATTGAAATTTATATGAAATTAAACTTGAAAATCGTGAGAACTCATGACAGGGGACAAAGCCCCTCAAAAATCAGACAAAGAACAGTCGTGGATTGGCCTGAAATGACCATCGACAGCGGAACCCTAGAACAAAAATAAATCGCTACGAGAAAGAGGAGAGAAGGGGGCGGGGTGGTCAAATGTGAATGAGGGGGGTTGAAGTTTATTTTTAATATACTTCCATCCCCCCTTTTTTTTAATAAATCTCCACCCTTTAGGTTTTTAAAAAGTTTAAAATGAGCCTCCTTTTAATGAGAACCCTTTCCCAAACAATGTACTCATTTAAAGAAATAAAATATATGTTCTTTAAAAACGTATTCGTTTAACACTTCCTCGTAAAATAACTTTTGATGAAAACAAGATTTGTAATATGTAGTTTTAAAATACAAGCTTTAAAACAAGCCTAATATTGACATAGTTCCGAGCAATATTTAAAAATGTGAAAATGTGGTCAAAATGAGCCATAATTCATATGTCGTCTATAATTAACAATTTTCCCGAGTTAGACGTAGCGGGATACATATCTTCTTTTCAAATCATATTTGTGGAAGTAAATAACTTGTAATTTTCCTGTAATTGTCAATTTTTTATGAAATAATAATTAAACGTCAATTTTTGCAATTTTCTCGAGATTTTTGAAATTTTAATTTTTAAGGGTGTATCCTTACTCTGTTTTGGACTCGGGAATTTTGAAAATTAAAATAAATGTCTTATAAGATGAAAATCAACTGCCCCTTCGGAGTTCGAGGATGGCAAGGCCATCCTTGAGCTACGAATTTTGACAAACCTAATTTTTACCGAATAATAGAAGTTACAGCTCTCTTTGCGCAAAATTTCGAAAGTATGGCCGAACCCCGGTTTCTGGGCTTCCTACATATCTTAGGTTACATGCGAATTTAGGTCGTTTCTAGTTTCAACTCTATGAGGACTATAAAGTAAGGAATTTCGTTAGACTATCACGAGGTGTCTCAAGATAATTATAGGAATATGGCCAATCCTCGAAACTTGAGTAGCCTACATTTTCCTGGTTTGGGAATCAGGCCAATTGTAGTTCGACTCGATAGCCCGAAAAGAAATATCCCTTTATATAGGAATCCCTTTGACTATTTCCGGTCGAAAATCTGAACCGGAGGCGATTTTTGAAAAGGATTTATGAGTGATGATGTTTGAAGTGATTTTCCAATCTCTGGTGTAGAAAGCTTAACTTTCGTACATGGTTTCTGACCGGTTTCCTAAGAAAAAGTTCCACATATACTCTGCATGTTCTGAATCCGGCTTTTTGCTTTCGTCCTCAATAGCTTCTAGTTCGTCTCCAAATGCCGAGTCATGCATGTTAGTTAATCGAAAATTTGATCTTAACATAGTCATACTTGAGTGGCATTTTGTCATTTTGCTGACGTTGACTTGTCATCCTCTGATATTATATCTATCTTTTCGTAAATGCTTGTCCGTTTTCTTTCTTCTTCTCCTGTAAGTGTGTGCTTTCGTGTATTTTTGAAAAATAAATTTTTGACTACTTTGGATAATGATCACGACACTTTGGCCGGCTCTTTTCTCGTCATTTTCAGATGTTTTCATTGTTCAATGATAACTTTTGTTGGGATCTGGGTCGGGCTATACCGTATTTTTTTGTGAAACCTACACACCCCAGTCCGATTTTGTTTTCGTGAGCAGGATGCTATTAATGAAGATCATGTTTTCAAGTGCGGGGTCATTTTTATTTCTCATGACATACGCTACCCCCTGAAAATGTGGGATCACATAATTTTTACACACTGCGGTGACTATCATAAATCTGCTATCGACTGCATCGTTATCCTCATATGAAGACTGCGGTACACTAGTTCGTGACTACATCAAAAATACCCAAAGAAAGATTGCACATCAGAGTGCAGTATCATATTCCTTTCATGATAACCACTAACCTCTGTGTCCAGAATTACAACATTTAGTTAAAATATTCAAGTTAACAACTACATACTCAAGTGCGGGGTCTTTTCTCATGACAACCACTATTCCTGAACCAGAATTACGCTAACTTGAGATAAACCGCAGTAGCGACTGCAAATTTTTATGTAGGAATCACATTCGTATTTCAACGATTGCGGACATCAACCTCGGAATTATGCTACCCATTTTTGGCTATATATACGGACAACAACTGCACGCTCCAAACTATGGCCTGGGCGTAACACGGCACTCGGTGCCTGACTGCATGTGACCGAGCGAACCACATGGCCTGTTGAATCATCAAGAGGCATACATGAACGGAATATAAAGTGATTGCATGATGAACCTTTATAAAACTTAATTAGTCATATTACTTAATATAAAAATACTTGTTTAATCATGAGTGCGAAAATAACATGCATGAGCCAAAACGGCTGATCGACTCTAGAAGTCTAACATGACACTTGTCTAGTCTATGAAAGCTCTAACATGAGTCTGAACATGAAAACATAATTGCTGGAACAAGGCCCCCCAGCATAACTCCAAATATATATCACTAACAAAATAAGGATAGCTGACTAAGGCCCCGAATGAGATGGGCTCACTAATAAGCTGATACGAGAGCTGTCCTACTGAGCAGATGCATCGTCCTATAAATCAGTACCTGCATCGTGAAATGTAGGGCCCCAAGGCAATAAACGGGGATGTCAGTACTTTGAATGTACTGGTATGTAAACATATGAGAGAAGTAAGCAGGCACATGATACATAAACATGAAATTGAAACTAAGACTGAATACTGAAACTGAACATGAACATGAGTACTGTAAGCATGAAATAATTTGTAACTGAGATAAAAACATGATAATAACTGTAATACCGACATGAACCACACGGGGAGAACGTGGAGTCTGATCGTAGCCCGATCAGCTAAGATATCTCGCACCTTGCCAGGGCACGAGACATGAATATGAATGGATCTAAATCCCTCAATAGAGAAAAACATGAAGGAATAGTCCTAACTGAGCGGAGCGATCCTTATCCTACACTGGCATATGTAATTTCAGGCTATCTGAGCTTTCTCGGTATTAATACAACTCCCGAACATGAAAATAACTGAAGACTCGATTCCTGATTCTTAACATGAACATGGATACATGAAGATATGACAATAAATACATATATACAAGCTTTTCGTGGAAATAGCATAATATCCCACATCTTGTGTCATAGAACCCATGGGATGTAAGTTATGGGTTTCTCATAGATTACGGACTGAGTCTCAATCACCAGAACAGTAAATTAAGACTAATCAAACGGAAGTATAACTGATAATACAATATATCATGGTTCAAGTGTCTAGGGTTTATCATGAATATAACTAGACCCTAAACCTAGTGTGTGTAATCATGGAATACTGAAGCATAGGGAAGAACAAGAATGTCCCCACATGTGGATAGCGTCTACATACCTGGTAATGCTTCAACTTGCAATAAAAATCTGGTCCTAGAAAAAGAATCCTAACCCTTATCCTTGGATTCCTATAATTGGGTTTTCTTGAAAACCCTATGTTAAGAACATGAGATTCTACTTAGGATTCAAGGGAAATTAATGAAATTCACTTAGGATAGTGTTAAGAAGCTTACCTTGATGTTTGGAGAAGTTGAGAGAAAAGGGTTTTCATGTTAGGGCTTGAGAGGAATGAAAATAATGAAATAAAATTGAGTTTCCGTTCTTTCAATGTTTCAATCGCGGCACCGTTACGGACCATGTTACGGTCCGTAACACAGGTTATAGTCCGTAACACTGGACCGTAACATGGGCCAAAATTCCAGTGAGCGCCTAAGTTTGGAGGTCTACGGCCACCCGTGTGGGCCGTAACGCATGTTACGGTCCGTAATAATGAACCGTCCATTGGTCCAAAGTTACAAGCCGGCAAATCTTGATAGAGTGTTATATTAAGGTACCGGCGAACGGTAGCGGGGATAAGACGAGTTTATAGTTAAAAGAAGTAACAGTATGATTAAGACAAGAGTATAGAGGAAAAAGAATCGTGATGGATATGAATGTATTGATAAGACAGTTTGCGAGATGTTAAGGATAAGGTTGATCAGAAAGGGTAAAAAGTTAAGTACGCTTACTCCACCGAGTGTAAGTTAAGTACGCTTATAGTAAGAATTGTGAATAAGGTTAAGAAGTGTTATACTATGGGATTGATTACGAACAGGATATAATGTGAATATAATGAAGATTGTTATGAAAATAAGTAAAGCCTAGTGAGGAAGTGACCAAAAGATACGACGTGATCTATAGGACTAAAGTACAAAAGCGAGCTGTAGAACGAATAAGAAAGACTTACCAAGTTCGGTAGGGAAAGTTCAGAATAAAGATTGCGTGATAACGGAAATGATAGCGAGCACCAGAGAAGAAGAAGAGTAATTGAAAGAAGGAAATAAGAAGAAAGCGAGATAACAGTGCAGTAATAGGTTATGACGTGTATAACTGAAAACACGAGTAATGTAAGTGACGGAACTGTGAAGGACCAAGTTATAGAAAGATGAGTAACGAGGTAGAATGAGTGCTAGAAAATGACTGGTATGATAAGAATAAACATAGATGAACAGAATACGTTGAAAATGAGAAAAGGATTATGTGAAGTGATGTTTTCCGAAGGATACAGAGGTAGCATAAGATTTCTCGTGCCCCGGAATAAAAGATAGACATAGATGGAGAAATGATAAGGGAATTCTAAAGGAAGCACCCAAGATAGACATAATTAATTGAGTATGAGTATGGAACGAAAGGGAAATATATAGT
>NC_081353.1:45934581-45989998 GCF_029784015.1 Lycium ferocissimum | reverse complement strand
AATCCTCTTCCAACCTCATGTAACCTCTTATACATACATATACACAGTCATTTACCTCCATAACAATTCATATACATGTCTCGAAGGGTCCGTAGAATCACAATAACCATAAGTAGAACTCACAAAGCTTCGACGAAACTCCAATCGAAAAAGTATATTCCTATCTTTTGTCCATCTTCTATATCATTACTAATAATCTCAAATACTTTAAAAGGTCACTCACATTACCTCATATACATACTCATAACGCGATTTCAAATCCTTTAGGTTACCAGGTCACCTCGAGATACTTAAGACAACCATATTTATAACGATATTCTTACTAACTCGATTAACTTTCCTTGAACCTTCTTAACTCATTCTTTCTTGTTTTAATACAAGTAGCACGGATTATTATGGAGTGTGACATTCTCCCCTCCTTTAGAACATTCGTCCTCGCATGTCAAATGAGGACTAAAACTCGTCAATTAAATAACCGAATCACCCGTTATCGCGTACTATATAGACAAGAAGATTTGACCACGAAAAGGGTGTTTTTAGGAATATTATGCCTAAAAGTGCTAAACGACCAAATGGGTCGTTACAGTTGCCACCATATATAATTTGAGTTTTATGTATGTGTTGTTTTGTTGCATGTATCATGGAAGCATTTACCTTAAATCAAAAATAAAAAATTACATTAGAAGCTAGATAAAAGTTCATGATGTACCTATATTGAACGTTCTTTGCATATAAATTATTTACATATCAAGATAATACTATATTTGTTGATAGATTTAAGTTGAGCTATAAAATATATTGAATTGAAAGAAAAAAAAAAAGTTGATGTTGTTAGTTTGATTTGAAATAAAAGTGTTGCTATGCTCTAATCAATCTTATCTTTGTGATAAAACATACTTTGAGCTGACAAATTAAAATTTTGAACTTGAATGATACAGAAATGCTATATTATTGGAAGGACTTGAATGATATGCTTTATTGCTTATAGTTCCATTGTAAGGTTTTCATGTACTAAAATAAGGAATAGGGTCGAGATACTAGATATGTAAACCATGTTAAAAGTAATGCAGAAATAATATGTATTATGTTATTACTTTAATTTTTCTTTATATCTTTTTCTGTTTCATTTAATTGAATTTTTAGTTCTGAAATTCTCTTTTGCATAGATCAAATTCTATAGCATGAAGATCAGTATATGTTGTCATTTTCATTGATAAGGCAGACTTATCTTTTAAAAGGGAAGTCTAGATTTATTCACTTAAGCTGCCACCATATATAATTTGAGTTTTATGTATGTGTTGTTTTGTTGCAGGTATCATGGAAGCAATTACTAAACTAAAAATAGAAAATTACATCAGAAGCTAGATAAAAGTTCATGATGTATCTATAATGAACGTTCTTTGCATATATATTATTTACATATCTAGATAATACTATTTTTGTGAATAGATTTAAGTTGCACTATAAAATATATTGAATTGAAAGAAAAAAAAGTTGATGGTGTTAGTTTGATTTGAAATAAAAGTGTTGTTATGCTCTAATCAACCTTATCTTTGTGATTAAACATACTTTGAGCTGACAAATTAAATTTTTGAACTTGAATGATATAGAAATGCTATATAATTGGAAGAAACTAGAACAGCAGCTCTCCTACCAATTTAAAAAATATAAACATAGATATAAACCCAAATCTTCTAAAAACTAAAATACTTTGTTAATACTAGACTCTTGCTACTTCTATAAACTAATTTTTTTTTTTTTTTTGTTAATACTAGACTCTTGCTACTTAGATTTGGTTCTAATTGGTTATGTTTATGTTGGTTTCCTGTCACTTTTTTTTTTCAATTTTAAAAAGTTTTTTGTTTATAGGAATAATCTCAGCACATATATTAATGATCTATATGTTATTAAAAAGAGGATAGTTTGCCATAGGATTGTGACAAGTGGCTTAAGTAGATCTTGACACGTGTATAATTTTAGGACAAAAAACCAAATATAATAACTAATTTAAAAAAAATCCAAGTGACATCTCAAATAGAAGGCAAGTGTTATATATTTGGACAGAGCTAACTACCCTAGTAATTAATATAACTTTTGAATTTTAAAATTTAGAATTTGATTTAAATTTCAATGGAATAATTTTAAATTGAATTGTGGTAACTGGTAACCGTGCATAATCCAAGGCACGTTGGACTCTCTTTTTGGAGGTTTTCAGGTGAATAGCCATTCACATTTCAATAAAAACAACTATATTTTATTCTTTAAATAGAAGGGAGTGTGGCCTAGGATTATTACAAGTTGTTATGTTAATTTATTTATTTATTCATTTGAATTGACATATAAAAAAGTACCTTTGGGTCATCACAATTCACATCTTTACATACTTTTAGGGTGAAAATATGTTGAAAGGACAGCGCATCTGCTAAAAAATCAAACAAAAAAACAAAAGGATAAGGAAGAAAAGACCAAAAGAAATTAACCCAAACCAACCCCCTCACCCACGTATCCCTACCTTCCCGTTTCCCTAACTTCCCAATCACCTTTATTGCTTATAGTTCCACAGTTTCTTTTTTCATGTACTAAAATAAGGAATAGAGTCGAGAATCGAGATACAAGATATGTAAACCATGTTAAAAGTTACGCAGAAATAATTTTGGAAGGTATGTATTGTGTTATTACTTCAATTTTTCTTTATATCTTTTTCTGTTTCATTCAATTGAATTTTCAATTCTGAAATTCTCTTTTGCATAGATCAAATTCTACAGCATGAAGATCAGTATATGTTGCCATTTTCATTGATAAGGCAGACTTATCTTTTAACAGGGAAGTCTAGATTTATTCACTTAAGTTTCCACCATTTATAATTTGAGTTTTTTGTATGTGTTGTTTTGTTGCAGGTATCATGGAAGCAATTACCTTAAACCAAAAATAAAAAATTACATCAGAAGCTAGATAAAAGTTCACGATGTACCTATACTGAAAGTTCTTTGCATATAAATTATTTACATATCTAGATAATACTATTTTTGTTGATAGATTTAAGTTGAACTATAAAATATATTGAATTGAAAGAAAAAAAATGTTGATGTTGTTAGTTTTATTTGAAATAAAAGTGTTGTTATACTCTAATCAATCTTATCTTTGTGATAAAACATACTTTGAGCTGACAAATTAAATTTTTGAACGTGAATGATATAGAAATGCTATATAATAGGAAGAAACTAGAACCGCAGCTCTCCTCCCAATTTAAAAAATATAAACATAGATATAAACCCAAATCTTCTATAAACTAAAATACTTTGTTAATACTACTCTTGCTACTTCTATAAACTATTTTTTTTTTTTTGGTTAATACTAGACTCTTGCTACTTAGATTTGGTTCTAATTGGTTATGTTTATGTTGGTTTCATGTAACTTCTTTTCTTTTCGATTTTAAAAAGTTTTTTGTTTGTAGGAATAATCTGAGCACGTATATTAATGATCTATATATTATTAAAAAGAGGATAGTTTGCCATAGGATTGTGACAAGTGGCTTAATTAGATCTTGACACATGTATAATTTTAGGACAAAAAACCAATTCTATTAACTAATTTTAAAAAAATCCAAGTGGCATCTCAAATAGAAGGCAATTGTTATATATTTGGACAAAGCTAACTATCTTTGTAATTAATATAACTTTTGAATTTTAAAATTTAGAATTTGATTTAAATTTCACTGGAATTTTTTTAAATTGAATTGTGGTAACTGGTAACTCTGCATAATCCAAGGCACGTTGGACTCTTTTTTTTGGAGGTTTTAAGGTGAATAACCATTCACATTTCAATAAGAACAACTATATTTTATTCTTTAAATAAAAGGGAGTGTGGCCTAGGATTATTACAAGTGGTTATGTTAATTTATTTATTTATTCATTTGAATTGACATATAAAAAAATATAAAAACTTATGTTTAGGTCATCACAATTCACAGCTTTACATACATTTATGGTGAAAATTTGTTGAAAAGATAGCATATCATTATTTTAAAAAATAAAACAAAAAAAAGAAAAGGATAAGGAAGAAAAAGACCCAAACAAATTTACCTAAACCAACCCCCTCACCCACGTATCCCTTACTTCCCATTTCCCTAACTTCCCAATCACCTTTATCGCTTATAGTTTCACTGTTTCTGTTTTCATGTACTAAAATAAGGAATAGAGTCGAGATACAAGATATGTAAACCATGTTAAAAGTTACGCAGAAATAATTTTGGAAGGTATGTATTGTGTTATTACTTTAACTTTTCTTTATATCTTTTTCTTTTTCATTCAATTGAAGTTTCAATTCTGAAATTCTCTTTTGCATAGATCAAATTCTATAGCATGAAGATCAGTATATGTTTCCATTTTCATTGATAAGGCAGACTTATCTTTTAACAGGGAAGTCTAGATTTATTCACTTAAGTTGCCACCATATATAATTTGAGTTTTATGTATGTGTTGTTTTGTTGCAGGTATCATGGAAGCATTTACCTTAAATCAAAAATAGAAAATTACATTAGAAGCTAGATAAAAGTTCACGGTGTACCTATCAACGTTCTTTGCATATAAATTATTTACCGTTCTAGATAATACTATTTTTGTTGATAGATTTAAGTTGAACTATAAAATATATTGAATTGAAAGAAAAAAAAGTTGATGTTGTTAGTTTGATTTGAAATAAAAGTGTTGTTATGCTCTAATCAATCTTATCTTTGTTATAAAACATACTTTGAGCTGATAAATTAAATTTTTGAACTTGAATGATATTAAAATGCTATATAATTGGAAGAAACTAGAACCGCAGCTCTCCTCCCTATTTAATAAATATAAACATAGATATAAACCCAAATCTTCTATAAACTAAAATACTTTGTTAATACTAGACTCTTGCTACTTCTATAAACTATTTTTTTTTTGTTAATACTAGTCTCTTGCTACTTAGATTTTGTTGTGATTGCTCATGTTTATGTTGGTTTCATGTCTCCTTTCTTTTTTTTTTTTTTTTTTTTTGCGATTTTAAAAGTTTTTTGTTTGCCGGAACAATCTCAGCACGTATATTAATGAGGAGGATGAAAGAGATGCAAATCTTGCTTTTGATGAGATACTGAGTGAAAATGATTGAAGGTAGGTAAAACTATAACAACATGTTTTTAGTTTCTGTTGACTGAAGTTAATAAAATCAATTTGCAACAATTACTGAGCTATAGTTTTTTTTTCACGTGGTTGATTTAAAAATATACTAGAGAAATGCAAATGAAAGATATGAACTTTTTGTTAGGATTCCAGATTGGTATTTCGAAGCTGATGTAATGAAATAGATAATGAAATTGATTGTTTCTTGATGTAAAAATGTGAGGAAACTGCATCCTAGAAATTGATAATTGATGTAAGCAGTTGACGATGCATGCTGCACGTAACATATGATTTTAAAACAATAATGTGATGATGAAATATGAGCATTGTAAATGTTTTTATATCAGAGACACATTTCCATGGTTTCCTGGTAGTACTAGAATTTGGATTCCATTTCACGTAAAATTACACCTAAGACCATGAAAATTTGTACTATCACTATAAACTCGAAGCAGTGCAATCTTCTAGCTAAACCAACATTTACAGAAAATACTGGAGAGCAAGCTTTGGAGACTCGATATGCAGGAGCATCACAGATGAATACTTTGATCCGGACTACTTCCTTTCAACTATGGACTTGTCTTCAGACTCAGACATATTTTTACATATGATTGTTTAACACAAATATAAGGTTTGAGCCAAAGTTACTAGGTTCTGCTGAACATGTAACCGCCACTGTGGTTCTGCCTCTTGATTCAACCTTATAGAAAATCCAGTTCTTGGACTTCAAAAAATCATCATTTTTTTTTTTTTTAAATCTTGCAGGATATCGAGCGAGCTATTTTAGAAAGCCATTCAAAAATCTTTTTGAAGGCAGGGCATTCAGAGTCATGTGGCAGTTCTTGAAACGGTTTACTCAGTACAAGATGTCAACTTGCTGTTGAACAACAACAGGAACTGCGGACCTTTTACCTTGAATAACCTTTTTTGGTTTTCAGATCTATTAATAATATGATCTGTAGTTCTTAATTTTAAGTCTATCTGGTTTGCAGTTTACAGAATCATTTATTAGTTAATTCACCGGCAACTTAGCTTAAATCCTTTTTTTTACTTCAACTAAAGAAATTATAGGTGAGAACATATAAAAAATTTGCTGGTATTCAAAGACAAATTAAAGCAAGGAACTCTCTTTTAATGACATGAGATAGAAGGTCCTGAGCCTTTTTAGAAGTCAAAGTAGGTACTTGTCACTACTAGAAAAACTCAGATTACCTGGGGAATTTCTTGATGATTGCGAAGAAAAATTCGCAGGTAAATAAGTTTCCTGCGGATTTTTCGGCCACACAAAATCCGTTGGAAAAAAGCTCGTGGGTAATTATTATCTGGGAATTTAAAAGTCCCCAGATAATTTACTTGGGGATTTTGATTTTTTTTTTTTTTTTTTTTTTTTGGAATAAATAAATCAACACCCTATTTATTAGTTATTGTTTTTGAATTATAAATAATTAATTATTTATATTTTTTAAGAAATTATATATGCGGTTGGGCAAGGACGTGCACTTAACTCCCAAACACACACATGCGCGATTTTAACTTTCACAGTTAAAGTTTATCATTTTCTAACATGGTTTTTCTTTTCTGCCTTTGTGCAGGACTTTTGCGAGTTCATTATCGTAATTCTTCTTTGCTTTATCATTAGTGACAAGCTTACATTTTCTTCGATTATGCTTCTCTTTGATATCATCATTCCGCAAAATATGGCTACAACATATACTTGACAAGCTTACATTTTCTTCGATTTTGCTTCTCTTTGACATCATTACTGCGAAATATAACTAGAACATATTTGACATTTTTATCACATCAAGATAAACTATGATTGCAGGTTTTGAATTTTTTCCACTGACAACTTTGTCGTAAAATCAAGATTCTCGGCGCATGTACTCTTTGGTAGTCGGATAGTCACATTAACCGCAAAAACTCAAGATGGTTTCACAAGAATCTCAAAGGTACTGCTTTAATGTTTTCTTTCTTTGGTTGTGGGAAAGTCCTTTCAATGGCTAATGTGTGTGAAAAAAAGGATAGTTAAAGATACAATTCAATCTTGAATAATAGAGTAGGTTTTGTCTCTATTAAAAATCAAATCGGATGTCTATCTCTATTTATTTATTTTCAATTTTTTATCTCAAGTTATCAATTAATAAAATTATAATAATATAACAAGTATAACGCTTGCTTGAATGACTAGATTTTCTCATGATTTTACTCAACACGTTGTTTTGATTCTTCAAAATCCAAACCACATCCGTTTTAGGGGAAAGGGATCATCAACTTTCTACTGGGAAGAAAGGTAGTTCCCTAGCATATATATTAACTTATCGAATATTGAATATTACTTAAAGAATTGATTTTACTTACAAAACGGAGGTATTCCAGTTGCACAGTGGCTATAATTTCACTTTGCATTAATTTTTTACAAAGTTTAAATAACTTTGAACAATCAAAGAATTTTCACTAACAAAAGATAAGTTAAAAATAAAAATGTATTTCCAAATTAAGTAATATATCAGTAGTTAATAAAGTTTCAGTGGCAGTAATCTATATTTATATTATAATAATAAGGATAAATATGATCTTAGAATCATACAGTATCTTTTATTATTTTTGAAAAATATTCTATTTCTAACTAACCGATTGGTCAAGGAATCTTTATTGATTTGTTTGTAGTTTGGTTGCAAGTATGGGTTGAAGCTACGAAGAGAAAGAGGTAAAACATTACACACTGCACCAAGTATGTACAATCTTATTTTATTTGTAGAAGTTAAATATTCTCCACTCTATTTATGGCGTTTATGTAATGCTATATATCACCTTATGTACATAATTTAAAGTATTCTTTTGCTTCGTTATAACTTATTTGTATGTATCTATATACAAATTTGCAGGATTGTGTGAAAAATCTTGATGTGAAATTAGTAATGACTATGAAAGATTAGTTGAGCCACTTATATTTTTGTACGGATTAAGAAAACCCTGATTTAAATTTTCAAATTTAACTGAAGAAATCACTATTTAACATCAAATAAGCTTAGTTTTCGTTGGAACTCTTAGATTCACTTTAGGATTATCTATTTGATTATTTGAGACTTTTAGGTTTAGTCTTTAAGTTGGACATCTTCTTATTATTATGATAAATAAACCTCTAACTAAAAAGCTTCTCGTACTAAAAGAGTCGCTCCGTTTATACTTCTAAGAAACTAAATCATAATTAGCTTAGCGTTAAAATTATATTATGTCGAAAGATAAACTAAATCATATATATATATATATATATATACATGAATTTTGACATGGATGGTTTACTTTTGAGCATTGAAAAATGGAATAAAGAAATATGAGAAACAAACAAAAAATATTGGATGAATGTATGAGATATTTATTTCCTTTAAACAAAATAAGAATTAATATTTTATTAAAATTTTATGATATAATGTACTCTAAAAATAGAATTAAATTATAACCCAAAAAATCAGTTGTCAAGTAACTTTTTATGGTGATTGAAGGAATTTTAGCATTATGTATAACTATAGCTGTTAATGTAGTCTTTAATGGTAAAATTTATCCACGCTCAATATTTTTACAAAATCATATTAATTTATATTTTTACAAAATCATATTAATTTACTTTGGTTGAGTGATAAATTAAGGAGAGAATATGTAATTAATTAATATTTAGTGATAAGAATCTTTCTATTCAACAATCTGGATTAACTTTTTCTCTAATCCTGATAAGTAATTTAATAGATTCATCAACAAAATCTCAATCCTATTGCACATAACACAAAATCTTACGAGTTACGACAATGAAAGATGGAGGAGATGGTTTCCTCCCTCCTATTCTTCTAATAAAAGGTCGTGGATCAAATGGTTTAAATTTCACAATTGATAAAATAATAGAATCTTTAATATGGTCAAGCAAATAAGATAATTTTTTGAACAATTTTTTTTCTCTAACACTTTCCGCGCATCGCGCGGGTACGTATGCTAGTACTACTTAATAAAGAGTGTATTTTTTTTTTTCAAGACGGAGGCTTTGGTCACAGCCAGTAAACTCTAGATTTAGATATAATAATATTTTATTCATACTTTTTCCTCATCAAATGAGGAAAAAAAAATCAAGTACCTTCCTGCGGATGAATTGCATTAGTTGGGCTAAGGAAAAATTATCTTCTGTTGGGACAAGAAATAATAAGAAAATACCTTAGACGAAGAAGAAAAATGCGGGTGACATCTCAAATTTATATCAATAAGTTTGATTGTTTTTATTTCTATTTTACATTCACTTAGATCTAAACAGATCTGAATAATTAAGATGTATAACAAAGTATTATTTCATTAAGATGCTCTCCACTCAAAAATTTCTACAAAGATGCCAATGAGTTTCGAATACAGGATCATATATAAATATGTAGGATTAACTTCTAAAATGAAAATTAAGAAGAAAAAAATCAAACATAGAACTCAATACTTTGAAGCGCATGCGAATCCGGATTAATCGGGCCAATAAATTTCTAATACCGAATGATTATACTAAAAAAAAAATTAAAAAAAATCAATATATATAGGTTTATGATCTTCTACTAAATATAAAAATAAGAAAGAGAAAAAAGACAAATTTTAAGCAAAGAAATTAAATTACTTAATACTTTGATAACCATACATCTAAATAGTTCAAAAATTTGACAGTGTAGATTCAAGATCCCTCACAATATTTAATGCTGGATGACTAAAGTATGTCACATATTTCATCCCAATTGAAACTACTGGTTCTTTAACCTTATATTTTGTTAAAAAATAATCACAACGATACACTTGCTCATCAACCACAGCAAGATCATAATCCGCTGTCTCGTATTCCTTGTCGTCTTTAATTTCAGCATGTGCACTTCTCAATGACCCCATTCCAGCTTGAAAGCAATTAACACACTCTTTTAGCGCTAATTTTAAACCTTTACCAATTTTGGTGTCCTTGAGCTTTTGCTTCATATAAGTTTGTGTATTTGTTGCATTCTCGATTCCCGCTTCGATAATGCTGAGAGCAAAGCTCACTCGATCTTTTGAAGATATAATTTTGGGTCTCGACTTTAAAATTCTCAGACATAAGTTGGGATCCCAACCTATGACACCGCCACCGGTATTACATGCTTTAGCAAGTAAATCCGAAGATATTTTTCGCGGTTTTGATAATATGGTCTGAGAAGAGAGAATGATGAGAGACGAAAAGAAAAATGTGAGGAGAAGGAAAAGTTTGCTTGAAGAAGCCATGTTTATAAGAGAATGCCATCAATGAGTTGATTTATAGCAAATAAAATGTAGATATTTCTAGTCCAACGTGCCTTGGATTGTGACAAGTGGCTTAATTAGATCTTGACACATGTATAATTTTAGGACAAAAAATCAATTCTATTAACTAATTTTAAAAAAATCCAAGTGGCATCTCAAACAGAAGGCAATTGTTATATGTTTGGACAAAGCTAACTATCTTTGTAATTAATATAACTTTTGACTTTTAAAATTTAGAATTTGATTTAAATTTCACTGGAATTTTTTTAAATTGAATTGTGGTGGCGGTAACTCTGCATAATCCAAGGCACGTTGGACTCTTTTTTTTGGAGGTTTTAAGGTGAATAACCATTCACATTTCAATAAGAACAACTATATTTTATTCTTTAAATAAAAGAGAGTGTGGCCTAGGATATTACAAGTGGTTATGTTAATTTATTTATTTATTCATTTGAATTGACATATAAAAAAATATAAAAACTTATGTTTAGGTCATCACAATTCACAGCTTTACATACATTTATGGTGAAAATTTGTTGAAAAGATAGCATATCTGTTATTTTAAAAAATAAAACAAAAAAAAGAAAAGGATAAGGAAGAAAAAGACCCAAACAAATTTACCTAAACCAACCCCCTCACCCACGTATCCCTTACTTCCCATTTCCCTAACTTCCCAATCACCTTTATCGCTTACAGTTTCACCGTTTCGTTTTCATGTACTAAAATAAGGAATAGAGTCGAGATACAAGATGTAAACCATGTTAAAAGTTACTTAAATAATTTTGGAAGGTATGCATTGTGTTATTACTTTAACTTTTCTTTATATCTTTTTCTGTTTCATTCAATTGAATTTTCAATTCTGAAATTCTCTTTTGCATAGATCAAATTCTACAGCATGAAGATCAAGATATGTTTCCATTTTCATTGATAAGGCACTTATCTTTTAACAGGGAAGTCTAGATTTATTCACTTAAGTTGCCACCATATATAATTTGAGTTTTATGCATGTGTTGTTTTGTTGCAGGTATCATGGAAGCATTTACCTTAAATCAAAAATAGAAAATTACATTAGAAGCTAGATAAAAGTTCACGGTGTACCTATACTGAACGTTCTTTGCATATAAATTATTTACCGTTCTAGATAATACTATTTTTGTTGATAGATTTAAGTTGAACTATAAAATATATTGAATTGAAAGAAAAAAAAGTTGATGTTGTTAGTTTGATTTGAAATAAAAGTGTTGTTATGCTCTAATCAATCTTATCTTTGTTATAAAACATACTTTGAGCTGATAAATTAAATTTTTGAACTTGAACGATATTAAAATGCTATATAATTGGAAGAAACTAGAACCGCAGCTCTCCTCCCTATTTAATAAATATAAACATAGATATAAACCCAAATCTTCTATAAACTAAAATACTTTGTTAATACTAGACTCTTGGTACTTCTATAAACTAGTTTTTTTTTGTTAATACTAGTCTCTTGCTACTTAGATTTTGTTGTGATTGCTCATGTTTATGTTGGTTTTATGTCTCCCTCTCTTTTTTTTTTTTTTTTTTTTTTTGCGATTTTAAAAGTTTTTTGTTTGCCGGAACAATCTCAGCACGTATATTAATGAGGAGGATGAAAGAGATGCAAATCTTGCTTTTGATGAGATACTGAGTGAAAATGATTGAAGGTAGGTAAAACTATAACAACATGTTTTTAGTTTCTGTTGACTGAAGTTAATAAAATCAATTTGCAACAATTACTGAGCTATAGTTTTTTTTTCACGTGGTTGATTTAAAAATATACTAGAGAAATGCAAATGAAAGATATGAACTTTTTGTTAGGATTCCAGATTGGTATTTCGAAGCTGATGTAATGAAATAGATAATGAAATTGATTGTTTCTTGATGTAAAAATGTGAGGAAACTGCATCCTAGAAATTGATAATTGATGTAAGCAGTTGACGATGCATGCTGCACGTAACATATGATTTTAAAACAATAATGTGATGATGAAATATGAGCATTGTAAATGTTTTTATATCAGAGACACATTTCCATGGTTTCCTGGTAGTACTAGAATTTGGATTCCATTTCACGTAAAATTACACCTAAGACCATGAAAATTTGTACTATCACTATAAACTCGAAGCAGTGCAATCTTCTAGCTAAACCAACATTTACAGAAAATACTGGAGAGCAAGCTTTGGAGACTCGATATGCAGGAGCATCACAGATGAATACTTTGATCCGGACTACTTCCTTTCAACTATGGACTTGTCTTCAGACTCAGACATATTTTTACATATGATTGTTTAACACAAATATAAGGTTTGAGCCAAAGTTCTTGGGTTACTTGCTGAACATGTAACGCCACTGTGGTTCTGCCTCTTGATTCAACCTTATAGAAAATCCAGTTCTTGGACTTCAAAAAATCATCATTTTTTTTTTTTTTAAATCTTGCAGGATATCGAGCAAGCTGTTCAAAAATCCTTTTGAAGGCAGGGCATTCAGAGTCGTGGCAGTTCTTGAAATGGTTTACTCAGTACAAGATGTCACCTTGCTGTTGAACAACAACAGGAACTGCGGACCTTTTACCTTGAATAACCTTTGGTTTTCAGATCTATTAATAATATGATCTGTAGTTCTTAATTTTAAGTCTATCTGGTTTGCAGTTTACAGAATCATTTATTAGTTAATTCACCGGCAACTTAGCTTAAATCCTTTTTTTACTTCAACTAAAGAAATTATAGGTGAGAACATATAAAAAATTTGCTGGTATTCAAAGACAAATTAAAGCAAGGAACTCTCTTTTAATGACATGAGATAGAAGGTCCTGAGCCTTTTTAGAAGTCAAAGTAGGTACTTGTCACTACTAGAAAAACTCAGATTACCTGGGGAATTTCTTGATGATTGCGAAGAAAATTCGCAGGTAAATAAGTTTCCTGCGGATTTTTCTACCACACAAAATTCGATGCAAAAAGGCTCGTGGTAATTATTACATGGGGATTTAAAAGTCCCCAGGTAATTTACTTGGGGATTTTGATTTTGCAGGTAAGTTACTTGCGGAATTTCTTGCCAAAAATACTAATTGTTCGGAAAAAAATTGGTAAAAGATCATGAAAAAAGGAATTTTCTTGCGAATTTTTTCACAAGTAAATCCGCATGAAAAAATCCTAGGTAATCCACAAGGAATTTCTTGGCAAAATTGTGGAAGAGAGGATTAATTATTTTAATTTTGTTTATCCATATCTAATTTGTCGTAGACATTATTTAATTCTTAATTTATTAACCCATCTTTAAATTTGTCATTTTGATTCTTAATTTAATTTATCCATATTTGCTTGACTACAATATTTTTTTGAAATTTAATTTTGTTGTTTATATTTGATTTAGTATATTCCCTATTAATTATAGGGATGTTCTCTGGTTGACTACAGCAAATATCTGGATATAGACATATAGACCCCTCAACTGTATATAGTAAACACCATTACCCAACATTGGTAGCAAGTTTTAACTCTTAGAAGATGTGTACGTGCCAGTTATCTTCTTGATCGGTAGTTGTTCCTAATAAACCGCAAGTTGTTGTTGTTTTTGCCCAATATTCTCTCTCGTCTATTAAATCAAAGAGGTAAAAATATTCATTTCTTTCTATAATTTTTTGTGTTAATGACACTAAACATTTTTATAATATGATTTAAATTTGAATATACCTTATGCATTTAATTTTTTTTTTTTTATAATATATTATGAAAATCATATGCTTACATCTCATGTGAGGTATATCCGTAATTAAGTATATAAAATAGATAAATTAGAATTATAATGTATTTACTTTTTATGAAATTAAAAAGGATAATTATTTTAGTTGAAAATATTTATTTGATCAAAAAAGAGTTTTTTTAGAATATGTATCTTTTGAAACTCTTAAATTTTACTTTACTATATATTAGAAATGACACTTTGGGGTGGACGAATAGGGACGAACACAGCTTACAAAAGTTGTACTTTGTGCTTGGAATGGCATAGAACCAACAGGGGCATTTTGAGAATTTCGGATGACTTCCAACAATACAACTAATTGAGTTAACAATCCCTTCTGCTTAAAATGAACACACACGTGTTATACGTACTTTTTGAATTGATAATCCTTGATATATACTTTAATGTTCTATTTGAGCAAATGATATCTTCAAACAAAAGGACCACTTGAAAATCCAAACAAAAGGACAACTTGAAAATCCAAAAGGACCACTAGAAAATCCAAACAAAAGGACCACTTGAAAATCCAAACAAAAGGACCAATTGAAAATCCAAAATCGTATCCGCAAAGTAAATTATTTAATTTGTATACAATCACTAATTTTTATAACTTCTAAAAATATATAATTTCTTAAATTTCTAATGAAGAATTTTCAACTAAATTCACAGCAATAAAATCTCCAAGTAATTCTATGGTAATAAAACTCCGGGTAAATCTCCAAGAAATTTACGGGGGTTTAATCACAAAGAATAAAATCTCCAAGTAATTTCTATGGTAATAAAACTTGTGCCTTATGGTTGATCAATAGAAGATGACGGGATAAGTAGGAAGCATAAGGAAAGTGATAAATTCGATCTCTTAATGGAAGATGTAACAGAATGGGCTGAAATGGTTTTCAAAAGGGGCATGCGTAGCCGCCCCCTTTAATTACTATTTTGTTCATTCTAACATAAAAGTGGAAAGCTTATGTACTTTTTGAATTGGTAATCCTTGATATATACTTTAATATTCGATTCGAGCAAAGGATATCTTCAAACAAAAGGACCACTTGAAAATTCAAACAAAAGGACCTCTTGAAAATCTAAAAGGATCACTTGAAAATCCAAACAAAAGGACCACTTAAAAATCCAAACAAAAGGACCACTTAAAAATCCAAAATCGTATCCAGCAGTAAATTATTTAATTTGTATACAATCACTAATTTTCGTAACTTCTAAAAAAAATATATAATTTGTTAAATCTCTAAATGGGGGCATGTGTAGCCGCCTCTTTAATTACTATTTTGTTCATTCTAACATAAAAGTGGATAAGCTTATGTACTTTTGGAATTGGTAATCCTTAATATATACTTTAATGTTTCTATTTGAATGATATTTTTAAACAAAAGGACCACTTGAAAATCCAAACAAAAGGACCACTTGAAAATCCACTTAAACTCCCAAGAAATTTACCCGAGAGTTTATTCAAATAAAATATCCAAAAAATTTATTCCAAAGCAATAAAATCCCCAAGTAATCTCTATGGTAATAAAACTTGAGTGCCTTGTGGTCGATCAATAGAAGATGATGGGATCTACGGGAAGCATAAGGAAAGTCATAAATTCGATATCTTAATGTAAGATGTAACACGTAATAGTAGAAATGGTTTTCAAAGGGGCATGCGTAGCGCCCCCTTTAATTACTATTTTGTTCATTCTAACATAAAAGTGGATAAGATTATGTACTTTTTAATTGGTAATCCTTGATATATACTTTAGTGTTCTATTTGAATGGTATCTTCAAACAAAAGGGCCACTTGAAAATCCAAACAAAAAATACCACTTGAAAATCCAAGGACCACTAGAAAATCCAAACAAAAGGACCACTTGAAAATCCAAACAAAAGGACCAGTTCAAACGAAAGGACCACTTGAAAATCCACTTGGAAATCCAAAATCGTATCCGCGGGTAAATTATTTAATTTGTATATAATCACTAATTTTTGTAACTTCTAAAAATACATAATTTCTTAAATTTCTAATGAATAATTTCCAGCTAAATTCACAAGAATAAATCCCAAGTAATTTCTATGGTAATAAAACTCCCAGGTAAACCTCAAGAAATAATCGACTAATTCACATTAACAAAATTCCCAAGTAATTTCTTAGGTAATAAAATCCCGTGTACATCCCCAAGTTATAATTCTCATCTAAATTCAAAGAATAAAATTCCTAAGTAATTCCTAGGTAATAAAATTCCTTGGTAAATCTAGAAACAATCACTAGCTAAATTTAGAACATAATCCCAAGTAATTCCCTAGATGATAAAATCCCTGTGGTAAATTCCCAAAAAAAATCCCCAGGTAAATCTACAAGTACCAATACCTGGGGATTTTCCTACGAGTTCACAAAGAAAATATTTTTTTTTTAAAGATTTTTGGTTGTTTACCTACGGAATTACCGACGAAAATGATACTTGGGGATTATTTTTCCATATAAAACCCCTGGTAATAATTTGGCGCTAAATTTACTCGCAGATTTACCTGGGGAAATCGTATCCGCAGCTAAATATTCTAGAAATTAGGAATTTTTAGATTTTCTCATGAAAATCCACAGGAATTACATGCGGGAAAAAATTCTCAGGTAAAATTCCCATGTCGCAACTATGGCACAACAAATCGAACAACTTAATTAGAAATTAGCTCAGACCGAGGCAGAAAGAGTTGCAGAAAGTAGGGCAATGAAAGTGAACCTCGAATCGCTCCAGGCACAAGTTAAAAGCCATATTGCATGTGGACGATTTGGTGTGTTCCCTCTTCCCGACCTCCGAACCAGAAGATGATGAGGACGGTGAATTCGTAGCCCGAACAATGGATGAAGAGATGCCTTAGTTTGGATTTCATAATGGACTTATGTTTTATGCTTTATGGACTTATTTAAAACTATGTAGAACTAGTTAATGGTACTCTCGGTGGAATCATTTGAATATTTTGAACTTCGATGGCCTTTTTAGATCGTATTTGATGTGTTTAGATAGTGTTTGATTGTTACGTAGGGTGATTTTATGTGTTGTAGCTCTTTTATAATTGATTTGGAGGGATTTTAGTGTTGGATTTGAGCTGGTTTTGTCTTTGGTGTGGCTGCAGAAAATGCAGCAATTTACTGCTGGTTTTTTTCCAGAAAATCAGCGGACAAACCCACGCAGTCCGTCGGGTTTTACGGAAATTATTTCTGTATAATTTCCAGAAAACCGAAGGACTGCGTTGTTTTTCTAAAAAAAAAATATAAATTAAATATATAACCGACACAGTCCGTCATTTTTTAATAAAATTTATATTATTTCTTTTTAAATATAAAATATTGAAGGAAAATAAATAAATAAATAAATAAATAAATAAATAAATAAAATAGGAAATCGACGTTGTCCGTCGGTTTTCGAAAAGCGACGTAATGTAAACCGACGGACCGTGTTGCGTCGATTTTAAAACCGACGGGGGCCGTTAGTTTTGGCCATCGGTTTTTGACTATTGTTTAGTAGTGTCAATTATACCTTAGAACGCTATATTACTTATTGTTACTTTAACTCATCCCAAGTTTCAGTTGAGGGTTGGTATAATAATTTTGAAAGGAAACAATCGAGTAAATATTTAGTTGAAAAATTAATATTGGTAATTAAAATTTATATAAAACATAATTTTGCATTGTATAAGAATTACAATAGAGAATAGTCAAAGTGATCTTATACTAATCTTCGATACAAGTTTTTGCTCAAGTCTTTATAATTAAGAGCACTTCTCCTAAACTTTAAATGGAACGTAAAACTGCCTCATTTCGAATAGTTCAAGGGCAAAATTGGCTCATTTGCCCTTGGTTTGAGTATCCGTTAGTAAGAAGGGTATTCTTGAGCTATTTTATTTAGTTGAAGGGCATTTTTGAGCCAAAACAGTAACTGCGAGGGCATTTTTTGAGCTCAAAACGTAATGGAGAACAAAATTGACTTATTTCAAATAGATCAGAGGTATTTTTAACCCTTTTCCATTTTTATGACATTATTATCTTTTTCCTAATTTTATATGTTAGCGTCTTTGATTATCAGTTCCAAATTTGTTACAGGGCTCGGAATCGTGGCATGAAATAAATGCGTAAAGACAAATATATATATCTTTCGCTATAAAATAGTACAGAGATCGTAATCACTTCTATCACAAAAAAAAAAAAAAAAAAATCCTTGCTAGCTGATAAGACAATATTTACCACTACAACCATAAAAATGTATCAAAGTAAAATGGTACGCCTAATTTGAAATGATATGAGTATTTCGTACACGATAAACGAAGAGAACATATAGTAAATGAAAATGAATATTAATTTACCACTTGAACAAAAAACATCTCTTGGTCTCAATGAACCATCAGATTAAGAATCCACTGGCATCCAAAAAAGGGAGTGAGTAACATATTTGGTGGTAGCACGTATACAAGTTTTTTCATAGGGATGTGGATGGCGCCTAAATGGCACGTTTTTGGGCCAAAAATATCAAAAGGGGTTGTGGGATCTGTAATAGACCAAAAGACATTAACCGTGCAGCCCTACACGATTTACCGCCAATTCATTAACGTCCACAAATTCCAAATAATAGGTGTCTATGATTGCACAAGTATCCAAATAACAGGGTGTCTATGATTGCAAGTCTATTCAATTGCACAATTTTTCGAATATGATAAAGAAAATTAGGAAGAACAGATGTTACGGGTTAGAAAATGACATCAAAAGCTTCCACTCGGTCATCAATAGCGGTGGGGTTCACGGTGGAAAGATGCCTCTAGAAACCATTTAACATTATTCAAATATTTCGAGATAATTTTTCACATTTTGAATTTCAACGTTAATTTCAGCAAGTTGCTGGAAAATATCGAGGATTTGAGCAGGGAGGGCCATGGCTTCTCAACATACACTGGTAGAAAACTTTTTTCAATTTCGTTTTTCTTGAGGAGCATGAAGACTTATCGACCTCTTTTATAGATTGTACCAATTCTGCCAATGCAATACGAGTTGTAAAAAAAGAAAAAGAAAAAATAATAGTTCCTGTGCAAAATTGGAATAGACTCCAATTTGTTGAGTCAGGTCAGTACAAAAACACTCATAATTGAAGGAGATTTACACAAATATGATCATTTGAAACTACTGTTTATAGTTTGTCCCATTTAAGAAAGTTTTGCAAAAATAATTCTTGGTGCTACATAATTGGAAGAATAAAGACCTGGAGGAAAATTGGGCAGCGCATTTGGGCACAAGGCACCGTGATTGCTGTTATGAGACCGACAAAGACTTATAATCAACGGTTATTAGACTTAAACACCTACTAATACACTAATCGAGTATTTTCCTCCGAGAAGTGATTGTGATTATTAACGGCGATAAAAATGTAAAAATTAAATAACTTATACTAACAAATGGTCAAGAACTAGAGTGCAAAGCTTATGATTTAACATATAGAGATGAATATTTCAAGGTCGAGGTTGGTTCACCAATTCTATTGAGTTATCAAACTATTTATATTTATTTATATTATTAAAAAGAGGATAGTTTGTCACAGGATTGTGATGGATATTTTGCCACAGGATTGTGACAAGTGGCTTAAGTAGATCTTGACACATGTATAATTTTAGGACAAAAAACCAACTCTAATAACTAATTTTAAAAAAAATCCAAGTGGCATCTCAAATAGAAGGCAAGTGTTATATATTTGGACAAAGCTAACTACCTTTGTAATTAATATAACTTTTGAATTTTAAAATTTTGAATTTGATTTAAATTTCACTGGAATAATTTTAAAATGAATTGTGGTAACTGGTAACCGTGCATAATCCAAGGAACGTTGGTCTTTCTTTTTTGGAGGTTTTCAGGTGAATAACCATTCATTCACATTTCAACAAGAACAACTATATTATATTCTTTAAATAGAAGGGAGTGTGGCCTAGGATTATTACAAGTGGTTATGCTAATTTATTTATTTATTCATTTGAATTGACATATAAAAAAATATAAAAACTTACGTTTGGGTCATCACAATTCACAGCTTTACATAAATTTAAGATGAAATTTTGCTAAAAGGATTGCACATCTGTTATTTTAAAAAATAAAACAAAAAAAAGAAAAGGATGAGGAAGAAAAAGACCAAAAGAAATTAACCCAAACCAACCCCCTCACCCATGTATACCTAACTTCTCATTTCCCTAACTTCCCAATCACCTTTATCGCTTATAGATCCACTATTTCTGTTTTCATGTACTAAAATAAGGAATAGGGTCAAGATACATAATATGTAGACCATGTTAAAACTTACGCAGAAATAATTTTGGAAGGTATGTATTGTGTTATTAATTTAATTTTTCTTTATAACTTTTTCTGTTTCATTCAATTGAATTTTTAGTTCTGAAATTCTCTTTTGCATAGATCAAATTCTACAGCATGAAGATCAGTGTATGTTGCCATTTTCATTGATAAGGCAGACTTATCTTTTAACAGGGAAGTCTAGATTTATTCACTTAAGTTGCCACCATATATAATTTGAGTTTTGTGTATGTGTTGTTTTGTTGCAGGTATCATGGAAGCAATTACCTTAAACAAAAAATAGAAAATTACATCAGAAGCTAGATAAAAGTTCACGATGTATCTATACTGAACGTTCTTTGCATATAAATTATTTACATATCTAGATAATACTATTTTTTTTTTATAGATTTAAGTTGAACTATATAAAATATTGAATTGAAAGAAAAAAAACGTTGATGTTGTTAGTTTGATTTGAAATAAAAGTGTTGTTATGCTCTAATCAATCTTATCTTTGTGTCGTGAAATTTTTGAACTTGCGATATTCGACGCTAATTCCTTAAGCTTTTGTGACTCCTTAACACTTTTGTTGTTACTTTTTGTGTTTTTATGTTGTTTTGTAGGAAAAGATGCCCGGAGAGCTATATATTATTAACGGAGCAGGAAAAGTGGCTTAAGGACCAAAATAGACAAAAATAGAACAAAATAGAAGGCAAGTGTTATATATTTGGACAAACCATAACTTTTGAATTTTAAAATTTACACGAATAATTTTAAATTGAATTGTTAATCGTGCATAATCCAAGGCACGTTGGACTCTCTTTTTTGGAGGTTCTTGATGAGTCGTGAAATTACGCGAATTCGATGCTAAATGTGAGCACTTTTGTTGTTACTTTTTGTGTGTTTTATGTTGTTTTGTGGTGCATAAAAGAGCAAAATGGATCAAAATGGATCAAAATGGACCAAAATGGATGAAAATGGCACCATATGCGAGTAGCATATGGTGCGGCATGTGGAACATTCGCATCCTTTGGCATGTGCATCTCGGCGATTTAAGATGTGGTGACAGAGAAAATTGTCACCAAATGCTCAAAAAGTTTTGGCACATTTTGCGATCAAAAGTGGACAGTTTTGAACAGCGAAAAATGTGGTGGCATGTTGTGCAAAAAGAAAGTTGGGGCATATTTTGTCATTCTTTGGGACTTGGTTTTTGGATGATATAAATACTCTTTTAGGGTTTGTAAAACATTATCATCTTTGGTCATTTTGCAAGTTTTGGAGGCTAGTTTTTCTCTACACTTTGGAGGAGAAGATTGGAAGAACTTCAATGAGATATTTCTTAATCCTTTCTTCAATTCCTTGTTTTGTATTGTATATCTAAGTGTGTAGTATTTACTTTCTTCACTTGAATCTTGTTTATGGAAATATTCTATGATTAAAGTGTTGGATTGAAACTCTTGTTTTGCTTATGTATTGAATGATTTTTATTGCTATTGAAGTGGGTCTTTGTTGATTTAATTAATCTCGTTCTTGAATGTTTCCAAAGGGATTAGCTAACCCTAGGACTCACCCATTTACTTAGATTGAGCTTGGAAGAGGAAATCTAGGTTGGGAAAGATTGATTAACAAGAATTTGGGTCATTAAATCCATCTAATAACTTGAGCTCGGAAGAGGATAGTTACTTGAGGTTAAATTGATTGTGCCTAATATCACACTCTAAGGCTTGGAAAAGCTTAGAGTGAAATTCATTGATTTGGTTGGAAAACTTTCAATGAGATTTTAGAAATCATTATCTATCAACATAAACCCGCTCTTAGTTGTGATATCATAAAATACATTGGATCGTTACTTGAGTGTAATTTCCTTGTATCCGAACTTGTGGCCATTGATCATTTTATCGCTTTCTAGGTTAGTTTATATTTTTGCATTAGTCATAATCTTTCTCAAAAACCCAAAATATTATCCATCGTTTGGCTTTAGCTTAGTTAGTGAAAATTTCATACTTTTCTTAATCGCCTATATATTGTTCTCTGTGGGATTCGACCCCGACTCATAGTTGGGTAAATATATTGCATACGACCGTGTACACTTTCTCTTTGAGGAGTGTATTTGGACGTTATCAAAAATGGCGCCGTTGCCGGGGAACAATTTGGCGTATTTGGGTTAGTTTGGGATTTAAGCTAACTTGCTTTTGTTCAAACTTTCTTTGCTTTATTTTATCTTTAAAAAAAAAAAAAAAAAAAAAAAATTTCGCAAAACTGTCAGTTCTTTTTGCAAAACTGTCCAATTTTTGCAAAACTGATCGATTTCGCAAAAAGCTTTTTGATTTTATGCAAAAATCTGTCCGATTTTTGCTTACTGCAAAACTGTCGATTTTGCCTCTGCAAAACTGTCCGATTTTGCAAAACTATCCGATTTTTAGTTTTATTTTTAAAAATAAATAAAAAAAAAAAAAAAAAAAAAAAAAAAAACAATGGCATCTTGGAATGAAAATGGGTTTGATGGTTGCAATCCATATTTTGATGACCCATGTCCATATTGTGAAGGACCCCACTTTTGGCAAGATTGTGAATATGCTCCGGGAGAGAGATGTGTGCACCGTCTCAATCCTATGATGAGAGTATTTGTAATATATGTGGTGGTCAAGGTGGACATTGGGGTGATTGTCCCAATTATTTTGCTTCCCCTCCTTGTTCTAACGAAAATGCTAGTTGTGCTTTTGAGTTTGACGGGGACAATGACATGACAAATGAAGGACAAAGTGCCGGATATGAAGGCATCATGGCAATGCTCCAAACATACTTAGATCGAGAAGCTAAAATGGAGGAAGAGCGAAAGCTCGTCCAACAATCCATTTTAGAAAATGGAGAAGCTATGAAAAGAATGAATGATTCATTTGAGGATGCCAATTCCTCAATTGTCATGGAAGTGTCTACTCCTCAAAATGAATTGGTTGAAGAAGAGATTTCAAATTTACAAGATGAACCCGAAAATTCTTGTGACCATGACGAAAGTTGTGAAATTGAAGAAATGGTTCAACTTGAAGAAGAGCAAAATCTTGAAGAAGAAATCTCCAATTCTCAAAAAGAAGAAGTTGAGGAAATTTTGAAAAGCATAATGGGGAGGAATGAACAATATGGGCAAGTCTTGACCAAATTGTGGGAAGAAGTTCAACATGGAGATGATGAAACTATCCAAAAGGTATATCTCACCATGGATGGATTTTTACAAGAGTTGGACGACTCTCACAATGAAGAAAATCTTGACAAAATGGAAATATTGAGCCAAGATTGGCTAATGAATCAAGCTCAACAACTTGAAGCCTATGGAAATCACCGTGAAGGCATTTCATGGATGATGGAAGAATTTCTGAAAATACATGTTGAGCAAAGTCAAGAAGTGGAGCTACTTGAAATTACTATCCAAAAATTGGAGGCCGAATTGAATGCAAAGATTGAGGCATGTGATGCTCAATATCAAAGGGCCATGGATTGTAGTTTTGAGTTGGTTTCCAATGAAGAAGAGGTCAAGATTGATTTTGATGAGCTAATGGTGAATTGCCAGCCTACCAACCCAAAAATAGTGAATGATGCCAAGATTGAAGAAATGATACTAGAGTTGCATAAAAAAGTTCATGAAATGGTTTTTGAAGACTCTAGTTCATTTTTGGGTGAGGATGTCAAAATTCATGCAAATTTGGAATTTGAGCGCGTTGGACCTCATTCCAACCATTTTTCAACATTGTGCTTGGTTAGTGAAATGGAAGTTGAACTAACCGAGCCTATGGAGAATTTTGGAGATGAAGATCAAAGCGTTTTCATTTTGAAGTTTGCTATGCCAAGAAGACAAAATGGCATGCCTCACTTACGGGCCAAGAAGTGCAAAATGCGACACCCGAGAATTGGCCTCTTGTTTTCCTACCACCGCCTCACGAGCATCATCCGGAATCTTGATTCAAAGTTGGGGCGCAAATTCATATCTTCCAAATGGAAGGAAAAGTGGTAAAGGTAACCGTCGTGCCGCGACGTTAACTTAAGCGCTTGGTGGGAGGCAACCCATCGTTTTAAAATTTTTAAATCGTTTTTGAAATTTTATTTCTTAGAATAGTTTAGTTTATGGTTTTTGACTAATCTGCAAAGTTTCAGAATTTTTGGAGTTATTTTGAGCATATCGGATACCCGGACAGCCCCCAAAACCAGTAAAAGCTGCGAAATATTTTTTTCTGGTGTCATAACATGCGATTCGCATGTCATACATGCGAATCGCATGTGGCGTCGCATCTGGTGACAGAGACCAAAAAAAAAAAAAAAAAAAAAAAAAAAAAAAAAAATTTCGACACCACCGCGACTCGCAGGTGTCTCCGCGATCTTCGCGAGGTTGGGTCGCAGTGGTGAAAAAAAATTTTTTTTTTTTTTTTTTTTTTTTTATTTTTATGTTTTGTTTTGATTATGTGCAGCGAGGACATAGTTGGGGGTGGCATGCGGTAGCACATTATATTTTGAAACTTGTTCAAAATTTCTGAAAATTTTGTTCTTTTGACATGTTGTGGATTAGTCACTCTTATTATTTTACTTTCTTTCTTAGCTTCTTATATTAGTCTTGTAAGTTTAGGTGTAGGTTCTCCTTGAGGAAAAATGTGAAAACTCTTGGCTTGTTTGGTACTAATAGAGTTAGTCTCTTGCATGTGAAATTGAAATGTGAATACCTCTCCAAATTGTTGTGAAAGTTAAAAAGCAAGGTGCATAGGAAAGAATGATCTTTGTGACAACTTTTTGGCTCATTTGGTGACTCTTTACCTACTAGTTGTGTTGACTTTGGATTATGAGATATTGCACTAGTTGTTCTTGCTTGGGAAGTGAAATTGATCCATCTTGACTAGTTCATATGCCATGTGTGTGTGAGTGTTTGTTGAATAAATCTTGTGTTTACTTTTATCATCTAGAACTTGCCGGTTAGTCTTTCAATGTTAATTTTGATCATATTGGTTGGAGAGATGACCTTGGGCTATCTTTGTGATGTTTGAAAAAGCCTCTTTAGCCTTTCTAGCCTACCATTGCATAAATAATATCACTAGTAACCCCATTTGAGCTTATAACCTTTTCTTTGATTGCCACATTACAAGCCTTTACCCTTTTTGATGAAAAGTCTCTCTTTTGAACCTTTCCCTCCTTGAACATGAAATTGTAAATTTGAGGCCAAAAGCCTAAGTTGGGGGTGTTAGTGTTGCTTGAGAGTGGTGAAAGTTGGTGTTGTGGAAAAGTCAAAAGAAAGGAAGAAAATTTGAAAAATACAAAAAGGTTGCAAACTTTTTGTAAAAAAAAAAATGTATCTCAAAAAAAAAAAAAAAAAAAAAAAAAAAAAAAAAAAAAAAAAAAAAAAAAATGTTTTGTTTTGATTATGTGGCAACATTTATAGTTGGGGGTGGAATGTGCTAGCACATTATATTTTGGAACTTTATAAAGGAAGTTGGAATAATTGGGGAAACTAGTATGCAAAGGAAGGAGTGTTGTTTTGAAATGAAGAGGAAAGCGGACGAAAGGTTTTGTGTAGTGTTCAAGGAGGGCGTAGTCACTTGTATCCCAAATACTTATCCTTGCCTTTCTGAAGCCTACACTACTAGCTTGAAAAGTCCCTATGTGATCTCCAACGGAATATTATTGAGTTAGTGATGAATAAAAATAAGGGCAAGCCTATGGTATGATATTTGTTAGCACTAGAATTTCTTTGTTGAGTGTGAGTGACTTTGTGTATTTGTCCCTTGTGTTGTTGTTGTGAATATAGTGATTTTGGGACTTTCTTTCTTGTGAGGGCATATGGATTACGATAGATTGGTGATGTTGAAAAATCCAAAGTTGAGTCAACTGAGCATATCTAGTAAGCTAGTGGTTTTGAGTCACTTATTGAGGCTTGAGTGTTGTTGCTTGATGGTTTTAAATCTCTATTGCATTCTTGAAATTGTATTTTGAAATGAGAGAGTTATTTCGTTGAAGCTTCACATGCTTGTAGCCTAATTGTTGGTACCAACCAAAGTCATGTTTTTGTGCTTAAAATGGATCCTCATTGAGATTTTTGTTTTAGTTTGCTTGAGGACAAGCAAAGACTTTAAGTTGGGGGTGTTGATGAGTCGTGAAATTACGCGATATTCGACGCTAATTCCTTAAGCTTTTGTGACTCCTTAAGCACTTTTGTTGTTACTTTTTGTGTTTTTATGTTGTTTTGTAGGAAAAGATGCCGGAGAGCATAAAAGAGCAAAATGGATCAAAATGGACCAAAATGGAACAAAATAGAAGAACAAATCAAGTTTAGCAAACCATCGCAGTATAAAGTAAGTAAAAAAGATGTTGAAGGATGGCCAAATAGAATAAGACAATGATGTCAAACCATGGACAGTTTTCGCAAATGGACACGCGAGTCGCATCCTTTTGCAAAAGATTTATGAGATATTGGTGCTCTAACTGGACATAGTTTTGAAGAAATGTGGTGAAAGGAAAATTGTCACCACATGGACATTTTTGCAAAACTGTCAAAAGTGGACAGTTTTGCAAAAACGGGCATGCAAAAACTGAAAAGTTGGGGCATATTTTGTCATTCTTTGGGACTTGAAAAATAGCTACAAAAGAGAGGTTTGTAAAAACATTATCATCTTTGGTCATTTTGCAAGTTTTGGAGGCTAGGTTTCTCTACACTTTGGAGGAGAAGATTGGAAGAACTTCAATGAGATATTTCTTAATCCTTTCTTCAATTCCTTGTTTTGTGTTGTATATCTAAGTGTGTAGTATTTACTTTCTTCACTTGAATCTTGTTTATGGAAATATTCTATGATTAAAGTGTTGGATTGAAACTCTTGTTTTGCTTATGTATTGAATGATTTTTATTGCTATTGAAGTGGGTCTTTGTTGATTTAATTAATCTCGTTCTTGAATGTTTCCAAAGGGATTAGCTAACCCTAGGACTCACCCATTTACTTAGATTGAGCTTGGAAGAGGAAATCTAGGTTGGGAAAGATTGATTAACAAGAATTTGGGTCATTAAATCCATCTAATAACTTGAGCTCGGAAGAGGATAGTTACTTGAGGTTAAATTGATTGTGCCTAATATCACACTCTAAGGCTTGGAAAAGCTTAGAGTGAAATTCATTGATTTGGTTGGAAAACTTTCAATGAGATTTTAGAAATCATTATCTATCAACATAAACCCGCTCTTAGTTGTGATATCATAAAATACATTGGATCGTTACTTGAGTGTAATTTCCTTGTATCCGAACTTGTGGCCATTGATCATTTTATCGCTTTCTAGGTTAGTTTACCCAAAATATTTTTTGGCATTAGTAGTGAAAATAATCTTTCTCCTATAAACCCAAAATATTATCCATCGTTTGGCTTTAGCTTAGTTCAAGTGAAAATTTTAATCATTTTATTCTTTAAATTTCTTAATGCTAATTTATTTATTTATTCATTTGAATTGCATTTAAAAAAATATATTACGTTTGGGTCATCACAATTCATGATTTTTACATAAATTTAAGATGAAATTTTCACATCGTTATTTTAAAAAATAAAACAAAAAAAAAAAGGAAAAGGATAGAAGAAAAAGACCAAAAGAAATTAAATATAACTTCCCATTTCCCTAACGAGAAGAAAAAAAGCAAAAAAATTACCCAAATAATTTTGGACCCACGTATGTATTGTGTTATTTTTAACTTTTTTTCTTTATATCTTCCACTTTTCTATTTTCATCAATGTTGCCATTTACATTGATGAAGATCGAAATTCTATTTTATGTTGCCATTTACGTACTTATTTTTTAATAGGGAAGTCTAGATTTATTTACTTAAGTTTCTACCATATATAATTTGAGTTTTATGTATGTGTTGTTTTGTTGCAGGTATCATGGAAGCAATTACCTTAAACCAAAAATAGAAAATTACATCAGAAGCTAGATAGAAGTTCACGATGTACCTATACTGAAAGTTCTTTGCATATAAATTATTTACATATCTAGATAATACTATTTTTGTTGATAGATATAAGTTGAACTACAAAATATATTGAATTGAAAGAAAAAAAAAGTTGATGTTGTTAGTTTGATTTGAAATAAAAGTGTTGTTATGCTCTAATCAATTTTATCTTATAGATAAAACTTACGTTGAGCTGACAAATTAAATTTTTGAACTTGAATTATATTGAAATGCTATATAATAGGAAGACACTAGAACCGCAGCTCTCCGCCCAATTTAATAAAATATAAACATAGATATAAACTCAAATCTTCTATAGACTAAAATACTTTGTTAATACTAGACTCTTGCTACTTCTATAAACTAAAATACTTTGTTAATACTAGACTCTTGTTACTTAGATTTGGTTGTAATTGTTTATGTTTATGTTTATGTTGGTTTCATGTCTCTCTTTTTTTTTTTTTTTTTTTTTGTCATTTTAAAAAGTTTTTTTGTCTGCAGGAATAATCTCAGCACGTATATTAATGATCTATATATTATTAAAAAGAGGTTAGTTTGCCATAGGATTGTGACAAGTAGCTTAAGCAGATCTTGACACGTGCATAATTTAGGACAAAAAAAAACAATTAGAATAACTAATTTATAAAAAATCCAAGTGGCATCTCAAATAGAAGGCAAGTGTTATATATTTGGACAAAGCTAACTACCTTTGTAGTTAATATAACTTTTGAATTTTAAAATTTTAAATTTGATTTAAATTTCATTGATTTTTTTTTAAATTGAATTGTGGTAACTTGTAACCGATAACCGTGCATAATCCAAGGCACGGTGGACTCTCTTTTTTGGAGGTTTTCTGGTGAATAGAAGGGAGTGTGGCCTGAGATTATTACAAGTGGTTATGTAAATTTATTTATTTATTCATTTGAATTAACATATAAAAAATATATAAAAACTTACGTTTGGGTCATCACAATTCATAGCTTTACATACATTTAAGGTGTAAATTTGTTGAAAGGATAGCAAATCTGTCATTTTAAAAAAAATAAAACACAAAAAGAAAAGGATAAAGAAGAAAAAGACCTTCAACATAGCAAATCTGTCATTTTAAAAAAATAAAACACAAAAAGAAAAGGATAAAGAAGAAAAAGACCAAAAGAAATTAACCCGAACCAACCCCTTCACCCACGTATCCCTAAATTCCCATTTCCCGAACTTCCCAATCACCTTTATTGCTTATAGTTCCACTGGGAATAGGGTCCGGATACAAGATATGTAAACCAGGCACGTGGACTCTGCATAATCCAAGGCATGTTGGACACTTTTTTTTGGAGGTTTTAAGGTGAATAACCATTCACATTTCAATAAGAACAACTATATTTTATTCTTTAAATAAAAAGGAGTGTGGCCTAGGATTATTACAAGTGATTATGTTAATTTATTTATTTATTCATTTGAATTGACATATAAAAACTTATGTTTGGGTCATCACAATTCACAGCTTTACATACATTTATGGTGAAAATTTGTTGAAAGGATAGCACATTTGTTATTTTAAAAAATAGAACCAAAAAAAAAAAGGATAAGGAAGAAAAAGACCAAAACAGATTTACCTAAACCAACCCCCTCACCCACATATCCCTTACTTCCCATTTCCCTAACTTCCCAATCACCTTTATCGCTTATAGTTCCACTGTTTCTGTTTTCATGTACTAAAATAAGGAATAGAGTCGAGATACAAGATATGTATAACCATGATAAAAGTTACGCAGAAACGATTTTGGAAGTTATGCATTGTGTTATTACTTTAATTTTTCTTTATATCTTTTTCTGTTTCATTCAATTGAATTTTCAATTCTGAAATTCTCTTTTGCATAGATCAAATTCTACAGCATGAAGATCAGTATATGCTGCCATTTTCATTCATAAGGCAGACTTATCTTTTAACAGGGAAGTCTAGATTTATTCACGTAAGTTGCCACCATATATAATTTGAGTTTTATGTATGTGTTGTTTTGTTGCATGTATCATGGAAGCATTTACCTTAAATCAAAAATAAAAAATTACATTAGAAGCTAGATAAAAGTTCATGATGTACCTATATTGAACGTTCTTTGCATATAAATTATTTACATATCAAGATAATACTATATTTGTTGATAGATTTAAGTTGAGCTATAAAATATATTGAATTGAAAGAAAAAAAAAAGTTGATGTTGTTAGTTTGATTTGAAATAAAAGTGTTGCTATGCTCTAATCAATCTTATCTTTGTGATAAAACATACTTTGAGCTGACAAATTAAAATTTTGAACTTGAATGATATAGAAATGCTATATTATTGGAAGGACTTGAATGATATGCTTTATTGCTTATAGTTCCATTGTTTCTGTTTTCATGTACTAAAATAAGGAATAGGGTCGAGATACTAGATATGTAAACCATGTTAAAAGTAATGCAGAAATAATATGTATTATGTTATTACTTTAATTTTTCTTTATATCTTTTTCTGTTTCATTTAATTGAATTTTTAGTTCTGACAATGTATCCTCTCTTATTAAAGCAAGGAACTCTCTTTTAATGACATGAGATAGAAGGTCCTGAGCCTTTTTAGAAGTCAAAGTAGGTACTTGTCACTACTAGAAAAACTCAGATTACCTGGGGAATTTCTTGATGATTGCGAAGAAAAATTCACAGGTAAATAAGTTTCCTGCGGATTTTTCGGCCACACAAAATCCGTTGGAAAAAAGCTCGTGGGTAATTATTATCTGGGAATTTAAAAGTCCCCAGATAATTTACTTGGGGATTTTGATTTTGCAGGTAAGTTACTTGCAAAATTTCTTGCCAAAAATACTAATTGTTCGGAAAAAAATTGGTAAAAGATCATGAAAAAAGGAATTTTCTTGCGAATTTTTTCACAAGTAAATCCGCATGAAAAAATCCTAGGTAATCCACAAGGAATTTCTTGGCAAAATTGTGGAAGAGAGGATTAATTATTTTAATTTTATTTATCCATATCTAATTTGTCGTAGACATTATTTAATTCTTAATTTATTAACCCATCTTTAAATTTGTCATTTTGATTCTTAATTTAATTTATCCATATTTGCTTGACTACAATATTTTTTTGAAATTTAATTTTGTTGTTTATATTTGATTTAGTATATTCCCTATTAATTATAGGGATGTTCTCTGGTTGACTACAGCAAATATCTGGATATAGACATATAGACCCCTCAACTGTATATAGTAAACACCATTACCCAACATTGGTAGCAAGTTTTAACTCTTAGAAGATGTGTACGTGCCAGTTATCTTCTTGATCGGTAGTTGTTCCTAATAAACCGCAAGTTGTTGTTGTTTTTGCCCAATGTGGTACAACAAGTACCACATTATTCTCTCTCGTCTATTAAATCAAAGAGGTAAAAATATTCATTTCTTTCTATAATTTTTTGTGTTAATGACACTAAACATTTTTATAATATGATTTAAATTTGAATATACCTTATGCATTTAATTTTTTTTTTTTAATATATTATGAAAATCATATGCTTACATCTCATGTGAGGTATATCCGTAATTAAGTATATAAAATAGATAAATTAGAATTATAATGTATTTACTTTTTATGAAATTAAAAAGGATAATCATTTTAGTTGAAAATATTTATTTGATCAAAAAAGAGTTTTTTTAGAATATGTATCTTTTGAAACTCTTAAATTTTACTTTACTATATATTTAGAATACGTACCCGCGCGATGCGCGATAAGTGTTTGAGGAAAAAAAAACACATTATAAAATGTGTGAATTAAAGTAAAAAATCTAAAAGCACTTCTTATTAAACAATACTAGTATTCGTACCCGCGCGATGCGCGGACAATATTAATTTTTTTATTCCTAATCATATCACGATTTGATATGTCTTGTTTGAGAATATTGAATCATAATGCCTTAAAAAAGTTCAATGATTATATTAGTTCTCAATAAAACGTATGCAACACCCCCCCCCCACCCCCCCCCACACACACTACCAATAACCAAACCTACATGAAACTAAAGATAATGAATTATATAATTATCAAATCATTTTTATGCTTTATATATTTCATTATTACATTGTTCACTATTTAAAATTATTAATATGAGTTTGTATTAGCTTATCAATTGGCTTAATATACTTATCCAGTGTTCTCTTTATTAATATAATTTTTCTTACTCGTCAATTTTAATTTTTGAATTTTTATTCTATTGTTTACAACTATTCAATTTTTCAAATTTATAAATAATATTTTGTGTATTGTTTAATTATTTTATTATATTCTTAAAATCAATTTAAAAAGATAAATAACCTCATCTAATTTATTATTTAAAAATAAATAAGTACCCGCGCGATGCGCGGTTGTAATAAATTACAGTAATAATCATATCCTATTTTAGTATCATATCTAATTGCTTCAAGTATGAAATTGACATTTTTGCACAGATCACAATTTTTTCTTTATAAGTTATTATACTTCTCTTATACGTGAAAAAAAAACTTTTGAAATTACTTTTATAGAGATTATATTATATAAATATTATTTTCAATTATTTAACTATTTCAATCTATAAAAATATTCTTTGAAAAAAATCTACTCTAATATTTAAGACTTTCCAAAAATATTACTCCAACCTTATTTCCTTTTTATACTAAAAGTAAACTTTTTTATCTTTTAATTAAATAAAGAATTAACTACATTCAATTTAAAAGGTTTATATTTCAAATCAAATTCAAAATTAAAAAAAAAAAAAACACTCAATTCAAAAAATAACCACAGACCATGTAATTGCATTGCCTGTAAATGGGATATTATCCAAAACTTGTCGTTTGATATTGTAAAAGCCACTCGACTAAAATTGTTACACACTACGTACACACATCCCATACGAGATATTATGATTGAAACTTGTTAGATCTCCTTATAATTAACCAATATGGTTATCACATATTCCTTGACATAGTAAAGCAGCAAAAAGAGTATAAATTTTATTGAATAAGAAAAAAAGTTTCTTTAGTAATTGAATAAATTTGTATACTGAAAAATTAGAGTTTACATTTTCAAAGTTAAATAAAAGATGAGCACAAATTGCTTAAAATAAAAATGCCAATCAATTTCGATAATAATATATATGCATTTGTGGACGCAACCAAGTTGAAATCATCTCACAAAAAACACATAACTTCCCATCATCACTCTTATTCTTTCTTTCCTAAAATTCAAATAATGTTGGTCCCTTCCCTTCTAAAAAAATAATAGAGAAATCAAAGATGGGCTTATCAATGCAAAAATCAAATTAATTAAGCCAAATTGAAAAGTATAATGAATACTTCCTCTATCCCATATTAGTTGTCCATATTACTAAAATTATTTGTCCCAAAATACTTGTTCATTTACAAAATCAAGATAAAATTAATTAAATTTTTCCTATTTTATCCCTAACATTAATTATTTTTTAAAGTAACCAATAATGATTAGAGTGCAATTTATTGAAGAGAGATAAGGGCGATGTTGTAAAAATACATTTTTATTTGTGATTTTTTAAATAGCGTGCAAAGGGGAAAGTGGACAAATAATATGGGACGGAGAGAGTATATGTATTCATCACTAAATTTTTATAATTTCTAGTCTCAATATTATAATTTCTTTCCTTATATTACACGTATAATATAAATCTGAAAATCTTAAAAATAACTCAAAAAATCTATGATATGTATTCACCAACTTAAAATTAAATCTAAACATCTTTGATACGTATTCACCAACTTAAAATTAAATCTGAAAATCTTTTCCAAAATACTTTCGTTTGTATTTATTAGGAGAACTCTTCCTCTTTTAAGTAGATCATAATGTATGTTTCAATTGTAAACAGTAGACCAATAAAATTGTATCTTATTCAACTGGTATGAACTATACTACCAAATCAATTATAAATTCTAACTCCAAGATTATTTACACATCTGATTTATTTTAGAGAAATCTACTAAAATAATACATAAATTAGAACATATAGCATCACTTATGTAGGTATTTCATTTTAAATATACTTTCTATTTTCAATATAAAGTTTGAGTTTAATTTAAGTTATATAAATTTCTATGTGACTTTTCTTTTTTAATTAATTGTGGATTCCATTATTTATTTGTATGTGTAATTATCTTAACAACTATCTAAGCGGAGAGATTATCCTAGATCTTATAATGAGAGGCATAACTTAAAAGTAATAAATTTTGTTATCTTTCAGTTTTATCGCAATTCAAATTGTATGTTGTATTATTGCTCATAGTAAATATTATCGTAAAATTAGCAATATTACACGTATTTCTTCATAGCTATTGTAATGCTTCAAAGGTAACTCCTTCAATTGTGGATATATATTAAACCCATTCAGTATACACCTGCAAAATGCTTTATTGTGCAAAAGGAAAGACAATATATATGTTCCTCTAACTTATCTAACTTCTGAGCCAAACCAAGTCTTTTCAAGCTCGGCATCGGAACCTAAACCTAGCTCATTGATTGTCTTACATTCATAACAGTTTTTAGATGGTTGACAGAATTAGTAAATTTCTAAAAAGGACATGTATATCAATATATATCATTGTTTCAAAAAACGAACTCCATAATGATTCTCTCTTATTTTAATAGTTTTAGATTTCAATAGCCATTTTCGAAGGATTCCCTAATACTTATACTATGGAATAAATTTGTTTGTTTTCTTGTGAGTAACTCCAAAGAGAAATTATGTTAGGAGGTTCTCCATTACTTAGATCGTGGCAAAAAAAAAAAAAAAAAAACAATTCCACCGAATATGCTTTGAATGCAAATTACTCAAAAAGAGTAGCAAGTATACCTGTAGTAAAAGGGGCTACTGCTTGTGAGTGTACTCTCGCTATTGCATAATGAAAACATCAAGTGAATGAGATATCCTTTCCAGGTAATTTAGCTCCAACAATATAATCTTTGCGACCTATGCCATAAATATTTCAAGAAACTTGTAAGGACAAACGAAGAATAAAATAATGAAGCTAAGAACAAATAAACCAGCTAAACAAATTTCTTGACAACATTAAAAAAAAAAAAAATCAATTTCACAATATGATAGACTTCTCTAAGAAAGTTGTGTTGAAGTAGAGGTAAGTAACATTTTTATAGTGGCAAACTATAATGCATTATGGAATAATAGAAAAGAGTCCTATTAATAAAGAGTTTATCTGTGAAATTTTGAATTTGAAAACTACTATTATGGCATCTGCTGTTAGATAAACGATAGAATTGAAGGATAAGCTTAAAAGAGTTTTAAAATAAAGTAAATAATTTGGTTGAAATTTGATTTTGAATACTAAAATGGAATAATGTACGTAAGGCTGTGAAGAAAAAACAATAAAATTAAATCATATCTAGTTAATTACGATATTACTACGGATAAACTTCACCACATTTTATCTTTTAATTTAAATTAAATGTGGCATTTGGTTGATGGATTACTCTTTTTTTTCAAGGATATCTTTGAGTTTGAATAGTCCTATAATTACGATAAATTTAGTTGTGGCATTTGGTTAATGGATTACTCTTGTTTTTTAAAAAGACATCTTTGAGTTTGAATAATCCTATAATTACGATATTGTTAAGGATGAGTTTGAATTTAATGTGTTAGTGCTTATCTTTCAATTCAAATTTAATAACTTTATCTTTCAATTGTAAAAATTATCTTTAAATTTGCTTTGTCCTAATTCTCATTAATTTTGTCCTAAAAGTGCCAAGTGGCTTGTTATTAGCTTGCCACTTGGCTTAACCACATTGCTTGTACCTCTCCTTTTATATATATATAGATTTTGTACAACAAAATTAGTTGCGATCTTTACGACTACAATATTTTGGTCCAACTAATATTTAGGACTCTAACATATATGTAATAGAAGGACAACCAGCAAATAACTTAATTTTATATCACACACACACACACAAAAAAAAAAAAAAAAAAAAAAAAAAAAAAAAAAACTAATAATGTGTAGAAATTCACCAACAAATCATTTTCACTTCATCTCGAATAGGATTCTATGTAGTTTTAATTGGATCCCTCTCTTCACACCAACTTACACGAACTTGTCTGATTTCTCCGCCTTGACTTTTGTGCAAGAAACTTCAGTCCAACAATTGAATTTATGTAATCATCAAAGCTTAATGTTGCATAATTTTATAAGAATAAATTTAGGCAAACTTATTTGTATTATCGGCCTTTCTCAACCAAGGTTGATGTCTGTTAGATTGTTGCATCACTTCATGCTTCCTAAATTATCAACGTGCTACGAAAAACTTAATCAAAATCTTCCAACCAAGACTAATTCATAAACGCATACGACATACTACAAAATTTATATAAAATAAGAGAGGATACATTGTCATATATTATGAAAATCATATGCTTACATCTCATGTGAGGTATATCCGTAATTAAGTATATAAAATAGATAAATTAGAATTATAATGTATTTACTTTTTATGAAATTAAAAAGGATAATTATTTTAGTTGAAAATATTTATTTGATCAAAAAAGAGTTTTTTTAGAATATGTATCTTTTGAAACTCTTAAATTTTACTTTACTATATATTAGAAATGACACTTTGGGGTGGACGAATAGGGACGAACACAGCTTACAAAAGTTGTACTTTGTGCTTGGAATGGCATAGAACCAACAGGGGCATTTTGAGAATTTCGGATGACTTCCAACAATACAACTAATTGAGTTAACAATCCCTTCTGCTTAAGATGAAACACACGTGTTATACGTACTTTTTGAATTGATAATCCTTGATATATACTTTAATGTTCTATTTGAGCAAATGATATCTTCAAACAAAAGGACCACTTGAAAATCCAAACAAAAGGACAACTTGAAAATCCAAAAGGACCACTAGAAAATCCAAACAAAAGGACCACTTGAAAATCCAAAATCGTATTCCGCAAGGTAAATTATTTAATTTGTATACAATCACTAATTTTTGTAACTTCTAAAAATATATAATTTCTTAAATTTCTAATGAAGAATTTTCAACTAAATTCACAGCAATAAAATCTCCAAGTAATTCTATGGTAATAAAACTCCCAGGTAAATCTCCAAGAAATTTACCTGGGAGTTTAGTCACAGCAATAAAATCTCCAAGTAATTTCTATGGTAATAAAACTTCAGTGCCTTATGGTTGATCAATAGAAGATGACGGGATAAGTAGGAAGCATAAGGAAAGTGATAAATTCTGATCTCTTAATGGAAGATGTAACACAGAATGGCTGAAATGGTTTTCAAAAGGGGGCATGCGTAGCCGCCCCCTTTAATTACTATTTTGTTCATTCTAACATAAAAGTGGAAAGCTTATGTACTTTTTGAATTGGTAATCCTTGATATATACTTTAATATTCGATTCGAGCAAAGGATATCTTCAAACAAAAGGACCACTTGAAAATTCAAACAAAAGGACCTCTTGAAAATCTAAAAGGATCACTTGAAAATCCAAACAAAAGGACCACTTAAAAATCCAAACAAAAGGACCACTTAAAAATCCAAAATCGTATCCGCAGGTAAATTATTTAATTTGTATACAATCACTAATTTTCGTAACTTCTAAAAAATATATAATTTGTTAAATCTCTAAATGGGGGCATGTGTAGCCGCCCCTCTTTAATTACTATTTTGTTCATTCTAACATAAAAGTGGATAAGCTTATGTACTTTTGGAATTGGTAATCCTTGATATATACTTTAATGTTCTATTTGAATGATATTTTTAAACAAAAGGACCACTTGAAAATCCAAACAAAAGGACCACTTGAAAATCCACTTAAACTCCCAAGAAATTTACCTGAGAGTTTATTCACAGCAATAAAATATCCAAGAAATTTATTCACAGCAATAAAATCCCCAAGTAATCTCTATGGTAATAAAACTTCAGTGCCTTGTGGTCGATCAATAGAAGATGATGGGATCTACAGGAAGCATAAGGAAAGTCATAAATTCTGATATCTTAATGTAAGATGTAACACAGAATGACTGAAATGGTTTTCAAAGGGGCATGCGTAGCTGCCCCCCTTTAATTACTATTTTGTTCATTCTAACATAAAAGTGGATAAGATTATGTACTTTTTTAATTGGTAATCCTTGATATATACTTTAGTGTTCTATTTGAATGGTATCTTCAAACAAAAGGGCCACTTCAAAATCCAAACAAAAATACCACTTGAAAATCCAAAAGGACCACTAGAAAATCCAAACAAAAGGACCACTTGAAAATCCAAACAAAAGGACCACTTCAAACGAAAGGACCACTTGAAAATCCACTTGGAAATCCAAAATCGTATCCGCGGGTAAATTATTTAATTTGTATATAATCACTAATTTTTGTAACTTCTAAAAATACATAATTTCTTAAATTTCTAATGAATAATTTCCAGCTAAATTCACAGCAATAAATCCCCAAGTAATTTCTATGGTAATAAAACTCCCAGGTAAACCTCCAAGAATTAATCCCCAGCTAATTCACATTAACAAAATTCCCAAGTAATTTCTTAGGTAATAAAATCACCAGGTACATCCCCAAGTTATAATTCTCATCTAAATTCGCAGCAATAAAATTCCTAAGTAATTCCCTAGGTAATAAATTCCTTGGTAAATCCCCTAGAAACAATCACTAGCTAAATTCGCAGGAACATAATCCCCAAGTAATTCCCTAGATGATAAAATCCCCAGGTAAATTCCCAAAAAAAATCCCCAGGTAAATCTACAAGTACCAATACCTGGGGATTTTCCTACGAGTTCACAAAGAAAATATTTTTTTTTAAAAGATTTTTGGTTGTTTACCTACGGAATTACCGACGAAAATGATACTTGGGGATTATTTTTCCATATAAAACCCCTGGTAATAATTTGGCGCTAAATTTACTCGCAGATTTACCTGGGGAAATCGTATCCGCAGCTAAATATTCTAAAAATTAGGAATTTTTAGATTTTCTCATGAAAATCCACAGGAATTACATGCGGAAAAAATTCTCAGGTAAAATTCCCATGTCGCAACTATGGCACAACAAATCGAACAACTTAATTAGAAATTAGCTCAGACCGAGGCAGAAAGAGTTGCAGAAAGTAGGGCAATGAAAGTGAACCTCGAATCGCTCCAGGCACAAGTTAAAAGCCATATTGCATGTGGAAGATTTGGTGTGCCCCCTTCTTCCCCGACCTCCGAACCAGAAGATGATGAGGACGGTGAATTCGTAGCCCGAACAATGGATGAAGAGATGCCTTAGTTTGGATTTCATAATGGACTTATGTTTTATGCTTTATGGACTTATTTAAAACTATGTAGAACTAGTTAATGGTACTCTCGGTGGAATCATTTGAATATTTTGAACTTCGATGGCCTTTTTAGATCGTATTTGATGTGTTTAGATAGTGTTTGATTGTTACGTAGGGTGATTTTATGTGTTGTAGCTCTTTTATAATTGATTTGGAGGGATTTTAGTGTTGGATTTGAGCTGGTTTTGTGCTGGTGTGGTTGTAGAAAATGCAGCAATTTACTGTTGGTTTTTTCCGTAAAATCGGCGGAACCGACGCGATCCGTCGGGTTTCGGAAATTATTTCGTATAATTTTAAAACCGAAGGACTGCGTTGTTTTTCTAAAAAAAAAAAAATATAAATTAAATATATAACCGACACAGTCCGTCGTTTTTTAATAAAATTTATATTATTTCTTTTTAAATATAAAATATTGAAGGAAAATAAATAAATAAATAAAATAGGAAATCGACGTTGTCCGTCGGTTTTCGAAAAGCGACGTAATGTAAACCGACGGACCGTGTTGCGTCGATTTTAAAACCGACGGGGGCCGTTAGTTTTGGCCATCGGTTTTTGACTATTGTTTAGTAGTGTCAATTATACCTTAGAACGCTATATTACTTATTGTTACTTTAACTCATCCCAAGTTTCAGTTGAGGGTTGGTATAATAATTTTGAAAGGAAACAATCGAGTAAATATTTTGTTGAAAAATTAATATTGGTAATTAAAATTTATATAAAACATAATTTTGCATTGTATAAGAATTACAATAGAGAATAGTCAAAGTGATCTTATACTAATCTTCGATACAAGTTTTTGCTCAAGTCTTTATAATTAAGAGCACTTCTCCTAAACTTTAAATGGAACGTAAAACTGCCTCATTTCGAATAGTTCAAGGGCAAAATTGGCTCATTTGCCCTTGGTTTGAGTATCCGTTAGTAAGAAGGGTATTCTTGAGCTATTTTATTAGTTGAAGGGCATTTTTGAGCCAAAACAGTAATTGCGAGGGCATTTTTTGAGCTCAAAACGTAATGGAGAACAAAATTGACTTATTTCAAATAGATCAGAGGTATTTTTAACCCTTTTCCATTTTTATGACATTATTATCTTTTTCCTAATTTTATATGTTAGCGTCTTTGATTATCAGTTCCAAATTTGTTACAGGGCTCGGAATCGTGGCATGAAATAAATGCGTAAAGACAAATATATATATCTTTCGCTACAAAATAGTACAGAGATCGTAATCACCTCTACCACAAAAAAAAAAAAAAAAAAAAAAAAAAACCTTCCAGACAATATTTACCACTGTCACGACCCAAATCATGGATCATGCGGGCACCCACACTAACCCTCCCTGGTGGGCGAACCCTTCAGATAAATACCTTAATTTGATACAACATGCGGAATAAATTCTTTTATTATAATAAATTCCCAAAATCTGGTCTAGACTCATACAAGAGCTTCTAAGAAGTTTACAATTTGAATAGATAACAGACTAAACCGGATACGACTTCGTTTAAGGATAGAGAACAAAGAAATCTAAGGAGAGACTCGGGTTGCAATAGCTCACCCAAACGTCTTTGACGAATGCCTCGAAACGGTCGTGAGACTCCGAACATCACCCGAAAATAACTCTACACTCCGAAGGAGTGTAGCAAGAGTAGTATGAGCACAACACTAGGCTCGTAGGTATCATAGGCCGACAATGGTTAGTTCACGCATATAAACAAGAAGCAACTAACAAGTAAGCGTATAAGTAATCAAACACAATCACACATCTAGCACACGAGAAAGTCTTGCATTAACGATAGTCACAAGGATCTCAATATCTCGTATTATAAGCCTAGGGAGAATTCTATAAACCTCGATTCCATCCAACCTTTAAAATAAATACTCACAAACAACAACTCAAAGAATTCACAAATCAAGAATCAATCGTAGAATGTGCCATGCAATGACACGAATGACCATTCAAATGGAGTGCTATGCAACGCAATGTCGTGCTATGTAAATGTTATGCAACGCAAAGAGTCACCTCTCACACTCCACTCCCGTACACACATGCTATGGCAATGCCTCATAGTCATGACCCATGGGGGACCCGCGAAGTCCATGTACCACTCGCTCCGAATATAACCTCGGATCACGAGCACACTCTCACGATCCCGCAAAGACCTCGGCATCGGACACTCCATCGTTCCCGCAAGAAACCTCGGGCAACAAACACTCATCAATCTCCCACAGAAACCCCGAGTCTCTCTCGTCACTCTCAATCTCCGACAAAAACCTCGAGTCTCTTAATCACTCTCCTCACCATTATAACAACATAAGAGTCTCATGATATCGCCTCAACTATATCACCTGCAATAAACAAGTACAAGTCATATTTTGCCCACGGCTCAATCATTAATATTACCCTTCCCTTTCATAAGGTGAGGGAGTGTAACGACCCATTTGGTCGTTTAGCACTTTTAGGCCTGATATCCCTAAAACACCCTTTTCGTGGTCTAATTTTGGTGTCTATAGCTTGCGATAATGGGTGATTCAGTTATTTAATTGACGAGTAAATTTTAGAATATATGTATTTAATGTGTGTGAATAGTTTATTCATAAAAAGAGTTATTTTCTTTCGTTGTGAAAATTAATAGTACAAAATTTATCCTCTTGATGTAAGAGAAAATTAGAATTTGATAAAATATAATTACTACATATCTCAATATTTATGAAATCATTATGAGATATTTTTCATTTACTAATATTTAATCAAGGATTTTATATGGGAAGATACTATGTAAGCACAATCCACTTGGATCCTTGGAATTTCAGCAGCAAGTGACTAATATATATATATATATATGAATCTTGTAATGACACCTACAGCTAGTATAGAAATATTTCTTTTGGAAAGTAATTGCTAATGGGGTGGGGCCCACGGTCCACAAAGGGGATTTCAACTCTAGATCTCACTTAATTAGTCTTGTCCCTTAATAAATTATAGACAGCCCATTCAGATCCCATTTTCCATTCTAGCTAATGTTGGTTTTTATAGAGGTTACAGTAGTAACGTGATTGGACAAAACCTGCAAATTGTGATTGAGAATAGTTCTTACCTAATAGTTCTTACACAATTTACTTATGGCATATTTCATAATTTATGATGATGAGTATATGAAGTGATCAATATTTAAAAAATAATTATGTGAATAATTCGTTAAATATATGATTATTTTTAGTGGGAGACTAAATAAATAATTAGTGGATTATGGATAAATGTCATAGTGGACATCATCCACCCACGTACATCAAGTAGTGATTAATATTGAAGTGAATGGGGAACAAAGATTAAATTACCAATTTTTGTGGGAACAAATTGATGCAATTAGGAAATAAAGTGGACAAGTGTGAAATGTATTATTTCCACGTGTGAGCTTACAAAATAAGGTACATGTGAGTAATGGTATGTGGAAATCTGGTTGGACACATGATAGGGACAACATGCATTGTAATTATGAAATGGAGTATAAATAGTGGATAAGTGAAAGTAGTGACTTCCACGTGTGTCATGGAAGGAAAATCAGATAGTGACTAATTATATGAAGTTGGTGGTGACATCTTGGTGTAGGTTAGATATTTAATTTAAAGTAGAGAAAAGGTGGTGGACCCCATATCCCACTAAATAGCCTACACCTATTATTTTACTTTGGGGTATATTCATTTATTAAGGCCCAACATTGAGCTGCTATTTCTCTTTATGTACTTCATTTTGGACGAGCAGAATCTAGGAAGTTAACCATTTCTCCATTTGCAATCATCTCTTGTAACATTTCACTACTCAGTTTGACGGAGCAAAAATGTGCAACAACTTGCACCTTATGGATTAATTTAAGTAGTGCTTAGTAAGAGATCAAGAACACTTTGTTCTTTTTAGGAAAGTTGAGAAAACCATTTTTACACTTCATTTTGACAAAGAAATGGAGGCAGCAACGTTCAAGTGTTGTAAGTCAACTAAAGCAGCTTGTTTTAATTTTTAAAGACCTTGAGAATTTACCATGAAAGTTCGTGACATTTTGTTCGGCATTGAGGTAGGTTACGGTTTACATGTCTAGACTCTTCATAGCGAAACGTATGTAAATAAAAGTATGATTGAAGGAGGTATTACCAAGAGAGAGGCTTGTCGCCATTAAGCAATACATATTATCACAATAATGTGATAAAGATACAACTAGTGATAATTACATCACATAGCATGTAATATGGATGCATGCCGCATGGAATCAACCTCAATAATCACGCAATCATAGGTTCCATAAATTCATACTAGGAATTCGCAATTCAATATTCAATTCTCAAAGTAATAACCTTCCTCTTCCATATGACCGGTGGGATAACAGAGAGAGAGAATTATATCAAATACATGAAATCACAATACAATGACAAATTACATAACAATATCGTAATAATGGCGACGAGCCCATGATTACAATAATGGCGACAAGCCCACATAACATTGGCAATACCAACCTAGATGGAATTTACCTCCACACCATGCCCGAAGGCCTATCATGCTTTCCCCGTCAATCACTACTATTTACATACGTTTCGCTAACCGGAGTCTAGACATAAAGTAAACCGTAACCTACCTCAATGCCGAACAGGTGTCACGAACTTTCACGCCAAAGCTTTTTCCTTCTGAAGTGCTTCCGATCGGACAAGGTCTTTAGTGCTTATTCGTCACACAATATGTGTACGCTACCCAATAATACTTCAACCTATATTAAGACGCCAACAACTATGATTAAGCTACAGGAGATTCAAACGTATTCTAACGTTAGTAACTCCTTTCTAGATGTTTAGGCGATGTTTTCTCTTGTATCTAAACCAACCACATACTACCAATACAACATCAATAATTATGTGTTCAATACCAATCCGGACAGCCCACACAATATTCTAAACAGCCCACATTCATAACATGCAATAACGATTCACATACGGCTTCGACATTCTCAAGTTACTTTTATTAGTTTGTAGCCTTAACGTTTGCATGTAACAACTTATAACAGCCCATCCAACATACAATATGATGTATACTCTTAACTTATAATTATTCTTTCCAACTTAATGAAAACACAAGTCCAAAACAGTCCACTACCACAACATGTCCAAAACAGCTCTCTAACCGACAACATAACGATGTTCGGAATTCTTGCAAACGTTTACGAACATACTAAGCCAACCACATGCGATTTTTATACATCATTTCATGTCTTCTTTTCATATAATTTCAGTAAGTTATGACCAGCTATCCACACGACAAGTACAACATCAATTCATACGCAACTACGCTATATCGTCATTTTTATAATCCTTATAACAACTCACAAATGACTTTAGTTTCAACTCCAACCATTAAACACCTTCATTTCCATCATAAAATTCATGATAATAACAATCAAAATATCAAGTAAAAACAGTTCACTAACTTCTTCACAAAACAGTCCACACACGGCTACACCATGCTTCAACATCGCTCACATAAAATCATAGATTCAACCATTTTCATACTAACATAACTTCACCTTTAACCTTCCAATTCTTTTCATTCTTTTTACCATGAGATCTATGATAGTAACAACCATATTTATTAAAGAAAATCAGTCCATTAATTCCACCAAAAACAGTCCTACGGCCAACTAACATTCCAACACCAACTTTCATGATTTTATGCATGCGATTCATGTTCGTCAAGTTACAACCATACTTCAACATCAACACATATAACCCCATAACTACCATCATGTTCCAACATCAACACACCTTATTTCATGCATACAACTTATATTCACACATCTACATCACCCTTAATACATGAAAAGAAAGTTAGATCTTACCTTGACAACTTGACTTCTCTACTTGGCTAGAGTTGGTGACTTGAGATGGAAATGGTTCTTGTTGCTCCAAAGACTATCTTCACGTTTTAGGGACCTTCTAAAGGGTTGAAACACCATGGAAAATAATTTTTGGATCAAGACTCAAAGGGCTCAAAAATCAGCCCCTTGGCCGAAAGCTTCCTCTTTCCCTCTCTAGGTTTTCTTTCTTGTGTTGTGAAGTTGAAATGAATGTAATGGCTGATTCCTTAGTCATTATTTGGTTCAACTTTGATGCCTACAAGTTGGTCACATGCTCCACTTATGGCATGAGTCACTCCATTAACTTTACACTTAAAATTCCATTTTTTTCTACAACTTTAGGCCAAGTGTGGCCAAGCCTCACCTTCTTGTTTCTCCTTTCTTCTTTCTTTTCAATTGTTTACAAGACAATTGTATGTGTGGTGAATGATTCATACACCATCCTTTGTCCATTGTAATTATGCCAAGATGAATGAGCAATATTTAATGTGAAATGATCCCTCCACCATGTTGGGTCTTCCTAAAATAATGTATACTTTCATAAAGTAGTAGATGCTTAAATATTCAAATGCATGCTTCACATGGATGCCTTATTTTCAGTCACTTGGCTGAATTCCACACTCCTTTCTTTCAATTTGGTTGTCCACAATATAATGTAAGTGTAGTGGATGAATCACATTTAAATGTATATTTGTATGTCTCCCATAGTAGTCTTATTTAAGATGACTTTGAGTCATCTTTTGGACATGGCATGTTAATGTTCATATTGGCTCATTGTTGCCACTAATTTTAACTTAACACCACGATTAAGTAGTTCCTAATTTCCATTAATGCTTCTATACCAAACAAAATTTGTAGATAAATTGTGACTTCAAACGAAATCGGAAGTTAAAGTCTCTACTTTGTATCTTGAGATAGTCTTAATACTCAGCCCGACTTGAATCATCCATATCTCCTTACCCCGATATCATTTTGACGAGCTGTTTGTTGCGTTGCAAACTAGACTCGATGAACTTAATTTTAGGCTTTTGAAACACCTTAAAACTCCTCATATACTAGGAGATATGCCTCCTACAATATAGGCTAAAATCGGGTCCGAGATTTTACCGAAATTGTTCCGATTCATTTCGTTTAACTTCTAATCCTCTTCCATCCTCATGTAACCTCTTATACATACATATACACAGTCATTTACATCCATAACAATTCATATACATGTCTCGAAGGGTCCGTAGAATCACAATAACCATAAGTAGAACTCACAAAGCTTCGACGAAACTCCAATCGAAAAAGTATATTCCTATCTTTTGTCCATCTTCTATATCATTACTAATAATCTCAAATACTTTAAAAGGTCACTCACATTACCTCATATACATACTCATAACGCGATTTCAAATCCTTTAGGTTACTGTGTCACCTCGAGATACTTAAGACAACCATATTTATAACGATATTCTTACTAACTCGATTAACTTTCCTTGAACCTTCTTAACTCATTCTTTCTTGTTTTAATACAAGTAGCAAGGATTATTATGGAGTGTGACATTCTCCCCTCCTTTAGAACATTCGTCCTCGCATGTCAAATGAGGACTAAAACTCGTCAATTAAATAACCGAATCACCCGTTATCGCGTACTATAGACAAGCAAGATTTGACCACGAAAAGGGTGTTTTAGGAATATTATGCCTAAAAGTGCTAAACGACCAAACGGGTCGTTACATCGATACCAATTAAACAATCGCTCGTCCTCGAGCGACATGAGAGAATGAACGCCGACGGTAACTAAAGAATCTTTAATAGGACAATGCGGGAAACCTCTACGGAATGCATCATAAACATTTCTCTCTCGCCTTACTAGCCGGAACTCCTCTAACTTAGATAAAAGACCTAATTTTCATATTTCCAAATTCAAATTTTCCCCCATCCTCGGTTTTCGAATATAAGCACTGCTTTTGTCGAAATGTTCTAATCCTATATAACCAAACCTATGAATGTTATCGATAGGCCCCACAATTTTCCTTAGAACCACACCAACCTTAGAATAAGACGCAAACCTTGCCCACTCTGAACTGGTAAAGTATTCTGATTTCACTAACCCTTCTTTCACCATTCTTAAATTTTCTTCGTACCACGACTCCTTAGGAATACATGAAGACCAACCCGAAACCACAACATACTCTTGTCATGAAAGACTCCTTGCTTTAGCGGAGCAACATTAAGCGATCCCAACAAACTGATCCACTCATAACCGACCTTGCTAATTCTAAGTCTTACTTACACCTCCAAATCACAATGCAGAAGCATACCACCGAATACCCGCAGCCAAGTTCGTAGGACACCATCCGATCACCCTATAACCTCTTGCGACCATAGTACCTTAAATCACTACCAAGTACTAACGTAACCCATTAATTTAATCATACTTTAACTCAACGGAATCCACAAACCCACTTTTCATGGATAAACCCCAATTTCTACTTTAGAAATTCCGGATTAAAGTTTAAACTAAGGAATTGAATCAAGGGGAAATACTTATATTATGGTTTAGACCTTACTCCATTGAAGGAACTTGGAGAACGCCTTTGAATTCTCCTAAGTCCAAGCTTTCAATATTATGAGAACCCAAAAGCAACATTAATAACAAAAATGCCCAGCTGTTCTGCCTTGTTTCTCGTGCCAACTGATCCCAAAACTCGCTTTTGATGCTTCCAACGGATACCTTGTGAAATTTCACTCAAGTTAGGCTTTTGAATCACTCAATTTGACCTTATAATGAATGAGATATGGTGGTTTCAAGTTTTAAAAAGAATGCAGATTTTTAACACACATTTCAATAGCAATTTCGCAACTTTTAAGCAAAATTACACCAGAAAAACCAGCAGTGAATTCCTTTAGTAAAATTGTCATACATCTCCCTCATACGATGGCGAAACGCGAGGAGACTTGTTGCTACAGCTCCGAAATTATGATACGGATCTAACGATTCAATCGAAACACAAAACAAAGGTTGTTTGCTCATTATGGTACCCTTTTGCTCAAAACGACATCGGAACAAAAAAACAAACATCATACAACCCGAATACGTCCGAAACTCATCGGAATCAAATCAAAGTTTGTGGACAAGTCCAAAATCATCATACGAACTCGCTCGAACTCTCAAAACATCCAAACGGGATCATTTTGATCCGTTTTTATCAAGGTGAACTCAAATTTGTCGACTTAACCAGCTTCTCAACCAGTGACTCAAATCACACCCGAACCTCTCTGGAACCAAACCAACGACTCGACTAAGTCATAAATCACATTCTAGACTTAAAAGAACTATCAGAATTCAATTTCGGCCACGTTTACTCAAAAGTCAACTTTCGCTCAACTTAGAACTTCAAAATTTCAAAACTTATATTTTCTTCTCCGATTCTCATCCGATCTCCTGGGAATGACACCACCAATCCCCATAAGCCATAAACATCAATATTAACCGTAATCAATAAATTTTGAATCCGAGTCTTATTTCGTTCCGTGACCATCTTTTCACCATAAAGAGGCATATTTAATGCTAAAACCATTTTAATTATCAAAAGCTAACCAAACGAACTCTAAAATTAGCTCCATCAATTTCTCACAGTCATAAATAATATTTCAAATCTAACAGAATCTTCAAATCGCCAATCGTAACACGTTTCCCCAAAATAAATAATTTATTCAAATAATTGAATTCCAAAATTTTCATAATGAAACCTTCTCTCAAAGTGGATCAAATGATATCCGTTGACTTTAATTTTTGCAAAGAGGTGTCAAAATAAATACTACGGAGCTTCTAGAATGGACGATACGTCAAAAAGATAATCGATTTTCAAACGACCGCTCGCCGCTCAAACCTGTTAATATTCTCATATTCTTTCGTCGAAGTACCCTTGCCAAAAATCCTTAATGGAAATAATTCCCCTTTCTCCTTAGTTCATAAGTTCACTAACGTGATCACAGATATCTAAAAGTATTTCACCATTAGTACTAGTCACACCATCATCATTCTGTTACCGTAAATAATTCCATTGACCCATGCCTTATTCAATAGTCCTCAAAAGGGTGCTCACATATGAATAACCAACCCTTACTTAACTATACCGAACCGTACACATCTAACTAACCGTGTATATATATATATATATATATATATATATATATATATATATATATATTTTTTTTTTTCACGCCTTTATCACATCATCACAATAACACTCTTAACAAAATACCATAAAAAAATCTTACTTTGCTATATGCTTCCCAAAACCGATCATATCATCGAACGAATTGCTCTTATTAGGCCATAAAGGCACTCTTGCCCCTTTCGAGAAAACCCAATACTATAATTATGGAGATCCTATGACCCTATGAATCACCTCTCCCATCTCTTCAACCAACCTCACAATAACGAGCCTAACCACGACTCCACACAGCTGAAACCTTAGGTCATATCTAGAAACTGAACTTAGTCACGCATCTAAATTAGGACAACACAACTCGTACTGTACCACATGTCGGAAATAACCGTTCGCGCAAGAATTTAAGGATGAGTTCCCATCATCCGGGGGAAGGTAAAACAGAGAAGTTCAGATACCAATTGGGATCAACTAGATACCAATTTGAATGAAGTAGCACGAAATAATGAAAGAATCAAGTTTCCTAGATGTCCCATAGCCTCCCAATTATAAGTGTGCGTGGCGCGCAACACACCCATAAGTAGGACTCTACTAGACATTGCTCTTGTACTTATAGACCGGGTAACCTAAGCTCGATACCAACTTTGTCACGACCCAAATCACGGATCATGCGGCACCCACACTAACCCTCCCCGGTGGGCGAACCCTTCGATAAATACCTTAATTTGATACAACATGCGGAATAAATACTTTTATTATAAGAAATTCCCAAAATCGGTCTAGACTCATACAAGAGCTTCTAAGAAGTTTACAATTTGAATAGATAATGTACTAAACCGGATACGACTTCGTTTAAGGATAGAGAACAATGTGAAATCTAAGGAGAGACTCTGCGGGTTGCAATAGCTCACCCAAACGTCTTTGACGAATGCCTCGAAACGGTCGCGAGACTCCGAACATCACCGAAAATAACTCTACACTCCGTAATGAGTGTAGCAAGAGTAGTATGAGCACAACACTAGGCTCGTAGGTATCATAGCCGACAATGGTTAGTTCACGCATATAAACAAGAAGCAACTAACAAGTAAGCAGATAAGTAATCAAACACAAATACACATCTAGCACATGAGAAAGTCTTGCATTAACGATAGTCACAAGTGGATCTCAATATCTCGCATTATAAGCCTAGGGAGAATTCTATAAACCTCGATTCCATCCAACCTTTAAAATAAATACTCACAAACAACAACTCCCGAATTCACAAATCAAGAATCAATCGAGAGAATGTGCCATGCAATGACATGAATGACCATTCAAATGGAGTGCTATGCAATGCAATGTCGTGCTATGTAAATGTTATGCAATGCAAGAGTCACCTCTCACACTCCACTCCCGTACACACATGCTATGGCAATGCCTCATAGTCATGACCCATGGGGGACCCGCGAAGTCCATGTACCACTCGCTCCGAATATAACCTCGGATCACGAGCACACTCTCACGATCCCGGCAAAGACCTCGGGCATCGGACACTCCATCGTTCCCGCAAGAAACCTCGGGCAACAAACACTCATCAATCTCCCATATAAACCTCGTGAGTCTCTCTCACTCTCAATCTCCGCAAAAACCTCGAGTCTCTCAATCACTCTCCTCACCATTATAACAACATAAGAGTAATATGAAAGCATGTCATGCATGATATCGTCTCCAACTATATCACCAATACGCAATAAACAAGTACAAGTCATATTTTGCCCACTACTCAATCATCAATATTACCCTTCCCTTTCATATGGTATGGAGCTAGTATGTGATAAAGATACAACTAGGTGATAATTACATCACATAGCACATAGAATATGGGATGCATGCCTCGCATGGAATCAACCTCAATAATCACCGCAATCATAGGTTCCATAAATTCATACTAGGAATTGCAATTCAATATTCAATTCTCGCAATAACCTTCCTCTTCCATATGACCAGTGGGATAACAAGAGAGAGAGAATTATATCAAATACATGAAATCACAATACAATGACACCACATAACAATATCGTAATAATGGCGACGAGCCCACATAACAAAGATACAATAATGGCGACAAGCCCACATAATACCGGCAATACCAACCTAGATGGAATTTACCTCCACACCATGCCCGAAGGCCTATCATGCTTTCCCCGTCAATCACTACTATTTACATACGTTTCGCTAACCGAGTCAGACATAAAGTAAACCGTAACCTACCTCAACGCCGAACTGTGTGTCACGAACTTTCACGCCAAAGCTTTTTTCCTTCGAAGTGCTTCCGACGGACAAGGTCTTTAGTGCTTATTCGTCACACAATATGTGTACGCTACCCAATAATACTTCAACCTATATTAAGACGCCAACAACTATGATTAAGCTACAGGAGATTCAAACGTATTCTAACGTTAAGAACTCCTTTCTAGATGTTTAGGCGATGTTTTCTCTTGTATCTAAACCAACCACATACTACCAATACAACATCAATAATTATGTGTTCAATACCAATCCGGACAGCCCACACAATATTCTAAATGTACCACATTCATAACATGCAATAACGATTCACATACGGCTTCGACATTCTCAAGTTACTTTTATTAGTTTGTAGCCTTAACGTTTGCATGTAACAACTTATAACAGCCCATCCAACATACAATATGATGTATACTCTTAACTTATAATTATTCTTTCCAACTTAATGAAAACACAAGTCCAAACAGTCCACTACCACAACATGTCCAAAATAGCCTCTAACCGACAACATAACGATGTTGGAATTTTGCAAACGTTTACAAACATACTAAGCCAACCACATGCGATTTTTATACATCATTTCATGTCTTTTTCATATAATTTCAGTAAGTTATGACCAGCTATCCACACGACAAGTATAACATCAATTCATACGCAACTACGCTATATCGTCATTTTTATAATCCTTATAACAACTCACAAATGACTTTAGTTTCAACTCCAACCATTAAACACCTTCATTTCCATCATAAAATTCATGATAATAACAATCAAAATATCAAGTAAAAACAGTTCACTAACTTCTTCACAAAACAGTCCACCTACTACACCATGCTTCAACATCGCTCACATAAAATCATAGATTCAACCATTTTCATACTAACATAACTTCACCTTTAACCTTCCAATTCTTTTCATTCTTTTTACCATGAGATCTATGATAGTAACAACCATATTTATTAAAGAAAATCAGTCCATTAGTTCCACCAAAAACAGCCCCTACGGCCAACTAACATTCCAACACCAACTTTCATGATTTTATGCATGCGATTCATGTTCGTCAAGTTACAACCATACTTCAACATCAACACATATAACCCCATAACTACCATCATGTTCCAACATCAACACACCTTATTTCATGCATACAACTTATATTCACACATCTACATCACCCTTAATACATGAAAAGAAAGTTAGATCTTACCTTGACAACTTGACTTCTCTACTTGGCTAGAGTTGGTGACTTGAGATGGAAATGGTTCTTGTTGCTCCAAAGACTATCTTCACGTTTTAGGGACCTTCTAAAGGGTTGAAACACCATGGAAAATAATTTTTGATCAAGACTCAAAGGGCTCAAAAATCAGCCCCCGGCCGAAAGCTCCTCTTTCCCTCTCTAGGTTTTCTTTCTTTGTTGTGAAGTTGAAATGAATGTAATGGCCGATTCTTAGTCATTATTTGGTTCAACTTTGATGCCTACAAGTTGGTCACATGCTCCACTTATGGCATGAGTCACTCCATTAACTTTACACTTAAAATTCCATTTTTTCTACAACTTTAGGCCAAGCGTGGCCAAGCCTCACCTTCTTGTTTCTCCTTTTCTTCTTTTTCAATTGTTTACAAGACAATTGTATGTGTGGTGAATGATTCATACACCACCCTTTGTCTATTGTAATCATGCCAAGATGGATGAGCAATATTTAATGTGAAATGATCCCTCCACCATGTTGGGTCTTCCTAAAATAATGTATACTTTCATAAAGTAGTAGATGCTTAAATATTCAAATGCATGCTTCACATGGATGCCTTATTTTCAGTCACTTGGCTGAATTCCACACTCTTTTATTTCAATTTGGTTGTCCACAATATAATGTAAGTGTAGTGGATGAATCACATTTAAATGTATATTTGTATGTCTCCCATAGTAGTCTTATTTAAGACGATTTCGAGTCATCTTTCGGGACATGGCATGTTAATGTTCATATTGGCTCATTGTTGCCACTAATTTTAACTAACACCACGATTAAGTAGTTCCTAATTTCCATTAATGCTTCTATACCAAACAAAATTTGTAGATAAATTGTGACTTCAAACGAAATCGAAAGTTAAAGTCTCTACTTTGTATCTTGAGATAGTCTTAATACTCAGCCCGACTTGAATCATCCATATCTCTCCACTTCCCATATCATTTTGACGAGCTGTTTGTCGCTGCAAACTAGACTCGATGAACTTAATTTTAGGCTTTTGAAACACCTTAAACTCCTCACATACTAGGAGATATGCCTCCTACAATATAGGCTAAAATCGGGTCCGACATTTTACATCGAAATTGTTCCGATTCATTTCGTTTAACTCTCTAATCCTCTTCCATCCTCATGTGTAACCTCTTATACATACATATACACAATCATTTACATCCATAACAATTCATACATGTCTCTAAGGGTCCGTAGAATCACAATAACCATAAGTAGAACTCACAAAGCTTCGACGAAACTCCAATCGAAAAAGTATATTCCTATTTTGTCCATCTTCTATATCATTACTAATAATCTCAAATACTTTAAAAGGGTCATACTCACATTACCTCATATACATACTCATAACGCGATTTCAAATCCTTTATGTGCTACTGTGTCACCTCAGTATACTTAAGACAACCATATTTATAACGATATTCTTACTAACTCGATTAACTTTCCTTGAACCTTCTTAACTCATTCTTTCTTGTTTTAATACAAGTAGCAAGGATTATTATGGAAAGACATTCCTCCCTCCTTAAACATTCGTCCTCGTACGTCAAATGGCGACTAAACTCTTGCCAATTAAATAATCAATCACCTGCTATCGCATCATTATAGACAAGAAGATTTGACCACAAAAGGGTGTTTTACAGAATATTATGCCTAAAAGCAACGACCAAATGGGTTACAACCACTACAACCATAAAAATGTATCAAAGTAAAATGGTACGCCTAATTTGAAATGATATGAGTATTTCTTACACGATAAACGAAGAGAACATATAGTAAATGAAAATGAATATTAATTTACCACTTGAACAAAAAACATCTCTTGGTCTCAATGAACCATCAGATTAAAGAATCCACTGGCATCCAAAAAAGGGAGTGAGTAACATATTTGGTGGTAGCACGGATACAAGTTTTTTCATAGGGATGTGGATGGCGCCTAAATGGCACGTTTTTGGGCCAAAAATATCAAAAGGGGTTGTAGGATCTGTA